>NC_047107.1:21648886-21858886 GCF_902500255.1 Thalassophryne amazonica
CAGATATGTGTTATATGCCCACTTCGTACATTTTAAGTTTGCAATAATGCAGTTATTCTATCCAGAATAATTTTATTTATAAAGCAAAACCATAAGTGAAACCTGCTTCCCATTTCAAGACTTCTGCCTCATCGCTAGATCCCTGTATGTATAGGGTTAAGGAATAGTGCTTTTTTTTTTTTTGTACTTAGGCCCTTTCTGCTGGGGGCAGAGTTGAGCTCCTCTTCATTACCTCACTGCTGCAAAATACATAGCAGACAGGAGCAAAGGGGATTATCAATGCTTTTCAAATTGCTACCTATTTAAATAAAAAAAAATGTTAGTGGTCTAAAAGTTATCAGAACTAAATTTATCGGAAGATGATTGGTCAGATGATGGTTTCAAAACTCATTTGAAAAGCTAATCTGTGAACAAAAACATTAGCTTCAATAATTATCTATTGGATTAGCTGAACAGTGACTACCACTGTGTGTGTGTATATATATATATATATATATAGATATAGATATAGATAGATAGATAGATAGATAGATAGATAGATAGATAGATAGATAGATAGATAGATAGATAGATAGATAGATAGATAGATAGATAGATAGATAGATAGATAGATAGATAGATAGATAGATAGATAGATAGATAGGGTTAAATTGCAATGTTCTTATACAAAACAAAAAAAATGATGATTTAAAGCTTTATTTAAACATTCAGAATAGTATTTACAAAATGGATATAAAAATACACCATACAACAGATAAAGAAAAATGTACAGAAAGTAATTTGATTAGGGTTGTTTTAGCTTTTGTGTCAGTAGCTACAACATTGTTGGACTTAACAGTGTTTATTTTTCACTAAGTTTTACAAAATAAAACAGAAAAAATGCACCTGTTAGAATGCTTTTTTGGCAAACAGGAAGAGATGATTATTTTTGAATATTTTTTTAACAATAGAGAGGAAAAAACTTATCTGTGATAGGAGATTGAACAGGCGTCTGGGTGAGCATGTTTGATAACTGTATAAGGTAGTCCTTCTTAGTTGTTTATGTTTGTCATAGAAACATGTCATGAGATGCACATTTTTCCCTACTGAAACTGCTGTGAAGAAAGTGTTTGTGGGAAGAAAAAAAGCTAGAAAGTCAATAATCATAATAATAATGTGAAAGCTCAATAATGCATGCAGCACGTACGGGCCCCTACTGCCACCATATGCCTGACCCAAATCAGGAGCACGGCTTGTACAGGCTGTGCGTTGACAGTATGCACGATCATTGCACAGGTGCTGTGCATCAGAAGTACTACACAAGTACTCCATAATTGCTATTTGTGCGACCCGCAAAACAAAAGTATATCTTACTTTACACCGTCATGTATGGCATGCACACAGTGCAAGTGACACAAGTGGCAAGACTCCAGGGCCCGGTTTCATAAAGCAGTCTAATCTTTCAATCTGCTAAACTTTTTTAGTCAACTACAGTTAGTCGCCCAACATTGTCCATCATTTCACCTCAACAATTAAACTTGTAGATTGGCCGTCTTACCTTAGTCGATGGTTTTCATGGGTATAACGGCCTCACGCATGCCGTTGCCAAGAGACGGCTCCAATGTGCAAAAGTTTTGTTTACTTCCGGGTTGGTTGTTGTCATGAACTATGTAGCCTTTGTTTCGTTAATTGGCTTTATTAACATTTACGGACCCATATGAACAGCAGAATGACATACTTAGCTCTTAGCCTAGCAGTTTCTCTCACAGTTTATTCTTCTACACTTCCATCAAGCCTTT
Source organism: Thalassophryne amazonica (assembly GCF_902500255.1). NCBI lineage: Eukaryota > Metazoa > Chordata > Actinopteri > Batrachoidiformes > Batrachoididae > Thalassophryne > Thalassophryne amazonica. Next base: position 21,650,665 of record NC_047107.1, read on the forward strand.
TTCCGCGCACAACATTGCTCAGCACAACAGCGCCGCACAGTGGCTCGTATGAGAACTGTCACAAACACATTATGACTGTTGTCTGCTGCAGAGATAGCTCTCTTTTTGAAGGAATATAAGCAACGTAGGGGTGCTCTTGAGTGTTCCATCAAGTTGTGGTACACGATAGCCACCATTTTTTGAGGTAAGACACTGAAGTTTTGTCAGCTAAAATAAGATTAGCTTCCGCTCTACCAGGCTAAAAACTTTAGTCGGACAATGTGAAACTTTAGCCGACTAAACGCTTTGTGCAACAACTAACATCAAAAAATGAGTCAACTAAGTGAATTTATTTGACTAAACAAGATTAGTCTAACACCACTCTGTAACTTTTTTCTTTGGCCAGCTTTCATTTTCATTACCAATGATAACATTGCTTTGCGGCTTGCTGTCTTTGACTTATGCTAGCAAGATGTTATGAAGCGTTGTGCAGATGTTGGGCTGCCAGATTTATTCATTTATTCTTTTGTTCAAGCTTGAACTTCAGCTGTGGACTGGCTGTATTTATTCAAAGCACCAACATTATAATTTGGCTACAGGACACAAAACAATCAGGGCGATGCTACAAGCTATGAATAGATTCTGTTAGCCGACACAGATGATGCAACATTGTTCACGCGAATTGAAACTCATGTATCTTCAAATGGATCTGTATCTGTCTTTTATGTGCTTTGATAAGTTTGAGGTTGTGTGTTTGCAAATGGCTTTTGCAAATACACCCACCTTCTGCCTCACCCACTTTGAACACAAAGTATCGTGTCCAACTGCTTTTTTTTCTCTTCTTCATTGGTTAACGAGTCAGAATGGAGCTGTTTCTGCTGCAGCGGGACTGGTTTTTCTGTGCTTGGCATTGAATGGCAGTTGTGGAAAACCTGTCGTCTGTGCCAGTAATACTGCCAACACAGCAGAAAAACTATTATTGTCACTTTTTTTCAGAATTGGTGTTTGTATGACAATGTCACACATTTTGGGTTTTGTCACAATGTTTGTGTGTATGTGTGTGTTTTAACATTGTATACACCATATGTCAGCGTTTATCTAAAAATAATCAAATTATTAATAAATAATTTCAAATAGTCATCAGCTGCAATATGTTAATGCCACATTTCTGCTAAACATTTTATAAGTTTTTACAGGGATGAAAACCCCAAATATTAAGTATCCACATGCTCGTCACCCCCGTCCCTCCCACACACACACACACACACACACACACACACACACACACACACACACACACACACACACACACACACACACAGCTCAACATGATACATATTTTGAGTTTCACCCCTCCTCCAGTCTCACCCACAAGCCTCTGATTTCCATTATTATTAATATCTGCCTGTTTAATTTTCTGCTCTGTCATAATGTGTCGGCCTAAACTACAAGAGACAATCCCTTATTGATTACTTTCCCAGCAGCCCCGGCGCATGCCCCAGCTGATCACGCCTCTCATGCACAGACATCTCATGCATTTCAGATAATAAGCTGCTGCTCTGGAGTTGAAACAAATTGGATGTGCAGTCAGTCACTGTCCATGTGAATCATGTTGCAGTCTGTCAGTGGACTAGGCCTGGATTATCATCTTACCCAAGTGAGGCAAAAAGAGGGAAAAGATGCTATGAGCACCTGCCATGACAGCAGGATGGTGAATATGTGAACATAACATTCACATTGTGCAGTTATTGATCAGCATGTATTCACTGAATGCACTGGACATTAAGGTTCCCAAACGGTATGTAAGTGATCTCATCACACGTCACATGCTTTATATTGTCTTAAGGGCACAATTTAAATTCCTGATTTTAGTTTGACTCAAATACATGGAATTCATTCAAGAGTTTTAAGATTATGAATTAGTTTGTGTGGAATCTGGCCCCAATTTGCATGCCGGTTCCAAAAAGGAGGAAATTGGGCTGTCGTAATTATTATTAATATGTATATGTCACGGACATGAACGGGTGAAGCTCTTCAGCATCTCACCATGTCATTTAGGTCCTTCAGACCTTTTTTGAGTAAATGCTTCAGGGGAGCATTAGCATGGCTAAAACCTTTCGGCACCCCCAGACCAAAATGCCTTTTTACGCATTTTTCTTTATTTGCCTCTCACATGCCTGGAAGCTCCTCACCATCTAACCATGTCTTTTAGGTCCTTCAGACTTTTTTCAGTAAAGTGCTTCTCGGGAGCATGAGCATGACTAAAACCTTTCAGCTTCTGGGGAGCTCCGGCCCTATACCTCCCACCTTTTAAAGCATTTTTCTTTTTTGCCTTTCAGCTGACCCCCGAATTGCAGCCCTCTTAACCTCCTGCCACTTCAAGCATTTTTTTTTAATGTAGATGTAAATTAATATTCAAAGTTTTCAACTAGTTGACAGTAGGGCTGTACAATATGACCAAATTATCGTATCTCAATATTGGAATATCAATATGATATACAATATGACTATGATTTGACACAAAGTGCAACAACAGTGAAAATTAAACATTCTTAAATGAACAGTAATAATACTGCACTCATTTTGCACTCATCATAAGGTTAGGATACTGTGCCCTCCAAAAGTATTGGAACACTTAGAATTTCACACACTTTAATTTGTTCATGCCATTTTAAATACAAGAAATACAAAACAACAAAAACAAAAACAAAAAAAAAATTAATAATAATAATAAAAAATAAAGAATAAAAATTTCTAAAATCATCTTCCTCAAATTCAAACTGAAAGCACATCTCTAAAAGTTGATAAAACCTGTAAATAATAATCGGTTTTATTGCCAGTTTTCTTCAGACAAGTCAGGGGATGGAAATATGAACATTTCCAAGTCACTGAATATGTCTTGGACTTTATTTACATCATTTATGAAGAAATACAAAAGTTTCTTTGACCACAGCATCAAATCCCGGCTTTCATCTCAAATGTACTTTCTGTTAAATTGTAGCTGAACTTTCAGGTCTTCTTTTTAAGAAAATCCTCCTCTACACCCCTTCACCAGGAAGCTGGATTTTATATTTTTAATTAATTTATATCAAGTTGTAGAGATTTGCCTTCAGTTTAAGTTAAAGAAGATAATTTTAGAAAAAAAATGTATTTGAAATGGAATAAACAAATTAAAATGTGTGAAATACCAAGTGTTCCAATACTTTTGAGGGCAATTGAGAAACACTCAGGAGCAGCATCTTCGCAAATAAGAAAATATTTAGAGTGGAGTCCTGCAAATGATGAAGATGATGAAGATGATGAAGTGATATAACCATCAAATTAGACATGAACTCTTTTGAAAAAAAAATTGACTGGCCATTTGAATTTTCAATATGTAGCCAGGTAGGGGTTAAAAAAAGAATTACACAGGGGGCAAAATTAAAAGATGCTCCAATCATATAGAAAACTACACCACAATATTTGCCTGATCATAAAGATTCCAAAAAGTATAGTTAAAAGAGTATAGTTAAAAAAGTATAGTTAAAAGATTCCAAAAAGTATAGTTTGGGCAATCTGTGAGTGAATGTTATGCAGTTATGAGGCAGCAAGAATGGTGACAAAGGTCAGTTTCAGTTTGTACAGGGGTCAAAAGTTAAAGTTGCTTCATTAATTTTGCTCCAGCTGTATTTGTGCTAAATTTGATGCTTGTATCATCATTTGAAGGACTGTTTCAGTTATCTGCTACACTAATAAGCCAACAGATAAGGAACCAGCTGCTGTCTGTTAGCTTAAACGTGTATCTAAAGCAGCTGAAATTAAAGGAAAAATGCTGCTTTTAACAACCTGGACCTCATTTCTGGCATAAAATATGGTTGTTTACTCACCCAAAAGTAAAAGCAGCAAAATGGTGACAAGGTCAGTTTCAGTTTGTACAGGGGTCAAAAGTTAAAGTTGCTCCAGTTTTGGTAAAAAAAAAATTATGCTAATTATTGGTTGAGTTAATAGGGTTTTAAAAAGTAACAGTTTGTCTCATGTGTCATGCTTAGCTCATGTTACAGGGTAACATATGTCACATGTCATAGAATCCAATGGACATTGACCTTGTTTGACCTTTACTTTAGAGACCAAGCATTCAGCACTGTCAAGTTTCTTCTTCTACACTTCTGTCAAGCCTTTTTCTGCACACAACATTGCTCAGCGTAACAGTGATGCCCGGTGGCTGGTGTGAGAACTGTCACGAACATCACATGACAGTCTTCTGCTGCAACCATGGCCAAAGTGTTCCATCAAGTGTTGGTACATGATAGCTGCCATTTTTTGAGGTAAGACACTGAAGTTTCTTTTTTTTTTTCACTAAAATAAGAACAGCCTCCTCTGTACCAGGCTGAAAACTATAGTCGGGTAACATGAAACTTTAGCCAACTAAGCACTTTAACTTAACGTCAAAAAATTAGCCATCTAAGTGAGTTCATTTTACTAAAAAAGGTTAGACTGCTGTATGAAACCGGACCCAGGACCTTCATGCTGTGAGGCAACATTCATTCATTCATTCATCTTCTACCACTTAGTCCAATTAAGGGTCGCGGGGGGCTGGAGCCTATCCCAGCAGTCATAGAATGCGAGGCGGGGTACACCCAGGACAGGACACCAGTCTGTCGCAGGGCCACAAACAAACAAACAAACACAGACACACCCACACACACCTACGGACAATTTTAAAGATTCCAATCCACCTAACCCGCATGGCTTTGGATGTGGGAGGAAACTGGAGCACCCGGAGGAAACCCACGCAAACACGGGGAGAACATGCAAACTCCACACAGAAAGGCCAAGGGAATTGAACCCACGACCTTCTCGCTGTGAGGCAACAGTGCTAACCACTAAGCCGTGCTGCCCGCTGTGAGGCAACAGTGCAGCCCAATTGTGATTTTTTTTTTTTTTTTTAGGGAAGAGGGGTCTTTTCCTTCACATTGACCTTTCACCATTTCACTCCCAAAGTTAATAATCTGAAGAGACACACACACACACACACAGAGAGAGAGAGAGAGAGAGAGAGAGAGAGAGAGAGAGAGAGAGAGAGAGAGAGAGAGGAACAATTTCAGTTCATTTAAATGTGCAATTAATCAACTTCCCAAGTAAGTGTACAATGTATGAGGACAGTTTGGCATCAGAGGCTCTTCAGCAGTGTGTGTGTATCAATGTGTCATGACATCTGTAGTGTAAAGTGAAGCAATGTCCTTTCTTGATGAGAAAAAAAAAAAAAAAAACACCACCCGCCCCTCTTTTTGTGAAATTTAAACTTCGTAATCTTAGAAAATGCTGAAGTAGTGCCTTTCTTTCAAATTTACCACTTTAATCTCAAGCAATATCCAAGGGTTTTAGTGTTTGGTAAATTTACAGCTCTGAGGAAAGACAACTTACTAAAAAAAAAAAAAAAAAAACAAGCACACAAAAAACAACAATACAACAGTAAGACACTAGACATTAGATCTCAGAGGTAAAGCAGAGTAGATCCTGATTAGAATATGGCTGGGAGAAACCGCCTGGGAATACCAGGAGCTGTGATGATGTTTCTCCATGCAGACCTGGAGATGTGTCATTGAGGGAATCTGATGAATCTTTCACCAAATCAAAATGTGAATCTGTACTACATCAGCTGTGGCAACTGGGGGCATGTGAAATACCAACAAAACCCCAAAAACCATCCACGACCATAATGCTCATGTAGCGGCTGCACTCTGCGTTGTGTTGTTATGACTCCGCCCATTCGCTCCCCTCGGGACGCGAACTCACGATCCTTGGCATGGGAGTTGGACTCTCTAACCAGAAGGCTAAAACCCAGGGCTCTGGCCTTGTGACCAGAGAATCCTTTTGAACTGTTGGGAGTGAGATTTGCTAACTACATCTGCACAGCGACACCTGCTAGCCTCCGTTACACTCACCCCCCTAAACTCACTCCCATCCGGGTCACGGCACCATTGTAGTGGCTGCACTCTGCGTTGTGTTGTTATGACTCTGCCCATTCGCTCCCCTTGTGACACAAACTCACGATCTCCGGCATGGGAGTCGGACTCTCTAACCAGAAGGCTAAAACCCAGAGCTCTGGCCTAGTGACCAGAGAATCCTTTTGAGCTGTTGGGAGTGAGGTTTACTAACTACATCTGCACAGCGACCCCTGCTGGCCTCCGTTACACTTACAAGCGTATACAGGATAATCTAAAAAAAAAAACAAAAATAGGGAACAGGGAAGCTCATTCCAAAGGCGATCTGCCACAGCTTTAAAGGTTCTGTCCCCTTGAGTTTTGAAAGAAGTACGGGGAACCATCAGCAGGTTCTGACTGGAAGACCTCAAGCTCCTGCTGGAAACATAAGGCTCGATCAGGTTCTTAATGTATTCCGGTGCCTGCCCGTGTAGAGCTCTAAAGGTCAGCACTAAAATTTTGTAATTTATCCTGTAAAAAACAGGGAGCCAATGACTTGAGGATAGGAGTATGTTTCAAAGAACAAGGAAACACACCAGACATATTGAACATTTTAGCAATACAAGGCCCAATAGAGTCAAAAACATTCATAAGCAATCTAAAAGGAAGCACGTCCAAAATAGCAGAGGATGGTTTCATTTTGTTCATGACAGATAGAATGTCCTCAATTGTAACAAGCTTAAAGGAGGCCCAGCATTGAAGGGGAGGTCCCAAGTACCGGGGACCATAACAAGAGGGCAATGACAGCTGCAAACTATCTTCTATGACTCTGACTTTATCAATAAAGAAATTAAGGAACTCATCGCTCCTTGTTTTAAGAAGAACAGGAGTGACAGGAGCAGCAGGTGACACAATAGAGCTGATTGTGTCAAAGAGCACTTTGGGCTTTCTCTTATTGGAGGCTATCAGACGATAGAAATAGCTTGCCCTAGCCTCCTCTAACATCCTATTTAAGGAGGATGTGTTAATATTGATCACTTTATGTCAATTTGTTGAGTTTCTGGTCCTCTTTTTGCCACTTGAACATGGCTTGGTCTCCTCACGCTGCCCTTTTTCATGTATTCATGTAGTTTATGCCATTACTTCAGAACTCCCTGTGACTGGCCCGTTCTGCTTTTGTGTAGCGATAGAGATGGCCTCTGATTGGCCAATTCGAATTCTGTGTAGCGATGTAACGAGAAATCAAACATGGTTTCATTTATGATCCCACAGTTTGTATTTTGAGAGAGGGAAGAAACCCTTTTCCATATATAGTAGTGTTCAGAATAATAGTAGTGCTATGTGATATATATATATATCGCATACCAGGTATCATGGATCAGTTTGGATATGTCAAAATACTTGAAGAGGTCATGTTGCCTTATGCTGAAGAGGACATGCCCTTGAAATGGGTGTTTCAACAAGACAATGACCCCAAGCACACTAGTAAACAAGCAAACTCTTGGTTCCAAACAACAAAATTAATGTTTTGGAGTGGCCTGCCCAATCCCCGGACCTAAATCCAATTGAGAACTTGTGGGGTGACATCAAAAAAGCTGTTTCTGAATCAAAACCAAGAAATGTGAATGAATTGTGGAATGTTGTTAAAGAATCTTGGAGTGGAATAACAGATGAAAGGTGTCACAAGTTGGTTGACGCCATGCCTCGCAGATGTGAAAAAATCATGAAAAACTGTGGTTATACAAATAAAGTGATTCACAAGATTGCTAAAAAAAAGCAGTTTGAACATAATAGTTTTGAGTCTGTAGCGTCAACAGCAGATGCTACTATTATTATGAACACCCCCTTTTCTATTTTTTTTTTACTAATAGCCAATTGCATGGCATTAAGATTGTGCATATCATGAATGCTTGGTCTTGTTGGATTTGTGAGAATCTACTGAATCTACTGGTACCTTGTTTCCCATGTAACAATAAGAAATATACTCAAAACCTGGATTAATCTTTTTAGTCACATAGCACTACTATTATTCTGAACACTACTGTACACATCTCTGATGATTTCAGCCACTTTGCAGTTGAAATTACTCGCTAAGATTGGCATAGCAGCCTATTAAAAATAGTTTGTTATAGTTTATTTGAGGAATGGAAAATGTGCCTCATGATTACGGGGCTGGTACAGTGCATCCAGAAAGTGTTCACAGAGCTTCACTTTTTCCACATTTTGTTGTGTTAAAGCTTTCTTCCAAAATGGAGGAAATTCATTTTGTCCTCAAAATTCTACACACAATACCCCACAATAACAATGAGATTTTTACAAATTTATTAAAGATTAAAAAAAAAAAAAAAACTAGAAAATCACATGTAAATACATAGTCACAGCCTTTGCGATGAAGCTCCATCTTGAGCTCAGGTGCATCATGTTTTCACTGGTCATCCTTGAGACATTTCCACAGCTTAATTGTAATCCACCTGGGGTGAATTCAGTTGGTTTAACATAATTCTACATATAAGGTACCACACTTGACAGTGCATGTCAGAGCACAAACCAAGCATGAAGGCAAAGGAATTGTCTGTAGACCTTCAAGACAGGATTGTCTTGAGACACAAATCTGGGGAAGGGTACAGACACATTTCTACTGCTTTGAAGGTCCCAATGAGCATAGTGGCCTCCATCATCCATAAATGGAAGAAGTTCGGATCCACCAGGACTCTTTCTAGAGCTGGCTGCCCTTCTAAACTGAGTGATCTGTGGAGAAGGGCCTTAGTCATGGAAGTGACCAAGAACCTGATGGTCACTCTGTCAGAGCTCCAGCATTCCTCTTTGGAGAGAAGAGGACCTTCCAGAAGGACAGCCATCTCTGCAGCAATTCCGCCTGTATGGTGGAATGGCCAGACAGAAGCCACTCCTTAGTAAAAGGCACATGACAGCCCACCTGGAGTTTGCCAAAAGGCACCTGAAGGACTCTCAGACCCTGAGAAAGAAAATTCTTTGGTCTGATGAGACAAAGGTTGAACTCATTGGCGTAAATGCCAAGTGTCATGTTTAGAGGAAACCAGGCACCGCTCATCAGTGAAGCATCGAGGTGACAGCAACATGTTGTGTGGATTTTTTTTCAGCGGCAGGAACTGGGAGACTAGTCAGGATGAGGTTAAGATGAATGCATCAATGCACAGAGACATCCTGGATGAAAATCTGCTCCACAACACACTTGACCACAGATTGGGGCGATGGATCATCTTTCAGCAGGACAATGTGCTGTGGTCAACCTTTTCCCTTGCCTTGTCTCTCCTCTTGTGTGTTTTTGTATGTTTTCCCTCCAGGTGGCGCGCTGCAGATCCAAGGTGCACCTGAACTTTATCAACTCCTTGCACCTGTGATTCATGTGCTCCTAATTATGAGTGGGCTACTTAAACCCCGGCTTTTAGCTCAGTCCTTGCCAGATTTTTCCATAACCTTGACCTTGCCAGAATCTCAGTGTGATACTACTTTGAGATACAGTTACTTCGCCTCTTATGCTTCTATGTGCTCTCTCTTCTGAGAGATTCCCTGAGATGCCTCGGTGCAATATCTGAGCTTCCCACAGCTCCTCTCAAAAGTAACCTGGCACCTCTATTTTCTGTAATACAGCTCTTTGAGCTTTGGTGTTTCCAGATGCCTTCCTGCACGGCTTCTACGCTGCAACGTCTCCTGGTTTCCATGCCACTACCTGCACTACAGTGCGTCACTTTGGACTCGCAGTTGTGCCGCTGCTCCTCTGCTCTGTTCAGCTAAGTTCCTGCCATCTCTGAGTTGTGACATTCCGTCTTGCATTCTGCTCCTGTCAGTGACTGTGCATTACCAAGAACTGTATGACTGTTATGAACTGTTATGCAGAGAACTACTAAGAACTTCCAAGTCATTCCTGAAGCCACGTCAAGCTTAATTGATTGTGTCGTAAAACATGCTGCTGCTGACCTCTGACCTCTGTGAACAATTCCTGAACTGTGAATAATTCTGAACTGTGAACATTCCTGCATTAAGCCTTCCTGTGAACATTCTGTTGTTAAAGGCTTCCACTGTTACGAGTGCAATCATTCACCTTTGTTGTCCTTGTTTCTAAGATTGTTCCTCCCTCCTCGGCTCTGAGCATTCCACCTGGCTCCCGTTCCTGTACCACACTCCTGGGTTTCAGTCCCACTCAGTAACTCTCAAGCCTGGCTCCGTGTGTACTGCAGCTCCTTCTTTCCAGTACTACAAGCGGGCCCTGTGTTAGCTCTGCAGGCACTAGCTCCAGCTTCAGCACTATTCAATCCTTTGTTAATCCATTATTGTAAATAAATCTCCATTTGTTCAATCCTGTCTCGTCCTTGCTCCCAGCATTTGAGTCCATTGCCTGAACGGATCCGGCTCCGTCCGGACCTCTAAATACAACACAATGACCCTAAGCACACAGTCAAAATATCAAAGGAGTGGCTTAAGGGCAAGTGTGTGAATGTCCTTGAGTGACCCAGCCACAGCCCAGACCCGAATCTGATTGAACAACTTTGGAGGGATCTGAAAATGGCTGTGCACCGATGCTCCCCATCCCACTGGATGGAGCTTGAGAAGTGTTGCAAAGAGGAATGAGCAAAACTGCCCAAAGATAGCAGTGCCGAGCTTGTGGCATCATATTCAAGAAGAAGAAGGCTGTAATTGCTGCCAAAGGTGCATCAACAAAGTCTTTAGCAAAGGGTGTGAATACTTATGTACATGCGATTTCTTAGCCTTTCCTTTCATAAAATTATGAAAATGCCCAAAGAACATTCTTCATGTTGTCATTATGGGGTGATGTGAGTAGAATTTTGAGGAAAAAAAAAAGAATTTACTCCATTTTAGAATAAGGCTGTAACATGACACAATGTGGAAAAGTGAAGCAGAGCCTTTATTGTTATTGTACATATACACATACATACCATAAGATTTTTCCTCTGTATTTAACCCATTCTAATTACAGTTAGACACAATCCAACCAATAGGAGCAGTGGGCTGCCACAGTCTGGCACTCAGGGACCAACTTCAGATGTAGAGATGCTGCCTTTGTCAGGAGCAGAGAAGGAGCAGACCCTAAATAAGCATGTTTTTGATTATCGGAGGAAACCCACGCAGACACAGGGAGAACATGCAAACTCCACACGGAAAGTGCGAGAAGCGATCCCATGACCTTCTTGCTGTGAGGCACCAGTGCTAACCATAAAGCCACTGTGCTGCCCAGTGCAAATATTTTCTGGATGTACTGTAAATTTAATCACTGGCTTGTTATTTTGTACAATGTCACCCTCGACTCACAAACCCCCCAAAAATCTCAGCATACAGAACACACGCTCCCACAGAACCTGATGAGATTTTAAATTAATTACCCTTTGATGATCACATTATCTGAAAATCTGTGTAGTTTCAGAAATTTAAATGGCTTCCAAAACCATTGGTCTTCTGCATCAAAATAAGCTCTGCTGCTGGTCTATGTTTGCTCTGACTTGTGATTAATTTAAATCAGTTTTATATGCAGGTTCACTCTTTGACTGATGACTAGGGAATTGATCAACAGACAATATTCCTTGCCACTGAGGGACTGCCATGACTTGTGTCTACAGAAGTGCCCGTCTGGGAGAACTGACAGACATGGAAATAACACAGGATATCATCTGAAGTGGATGAGATTATATCCCTGACGGGACACCAGTCTTCCCTTTAGTACCCATTTACGTGTGGGTGGACAGGGGCAATGCAGATGATGTTTAAGGACACAAACATGTAGCCTGAAGCACACACCTGGAATTGAACCTGATAAATAGGTTAGTAGTCCAACTACACAGAGATCAGAAGGCTTCATTCAAATGAATGAAGGCTAAACTTTGTAGGGTCATACATAGAATAATGTCACTCCAAATATATTAATATGACTAGTGGGTTTCCAGGTGTTGCCCAGGTGTGAGAGTTCATCTTCATTTATCGTTGCTCTTCCTCTGACAGTTCAGGTTTGGAGATGACAGGCCCATTCCAAATCCACTAATTCCAGTTAAAGATCCTGGTTTGGGGCGGGGGGGTGGGGGGGGTGGAGCATATCCCAGCAGTCAGTGGGTGAGAGGCGGGCAACACCCTGGAAACTCAGGGTGTACTGACATGCACGGACAATTTAAAGTATCCGAATCACCTAACCTAGATGTTGTTGGAAGTGGGAAGAACCCAGAGCATCTAGATCGAGCCCACACAAACTTGACGAGAACATGCAAACACCACACAAAAAGGACCATGTTGGAATCAAACCCAGGACTTTCTTGCTTTGAGGCAACAGAGCTAACCGCTAAGTCACCATGCTGGCCACACAATTATTGATACTGTAGTATTAGGAATTGTATTTATTTATGTATTTTTGTAAAGTATGGCCTAAACATGATCATTCCATGATCATTCTTGTTTTTTTTTTGTGTGTGTGTGAATTCATGACATATCCAACAGCACTGTCATGTATAATTTTTAATCCTTCTATAACTATTGATTTCACTTTTCCATGATCAAATTTTTTATGTAATATACATATGCAAATGTCTCAATATGAGATGAAAATGTTGTGAAAGGGATTGTGTTCAAAATGGCAGATTTAAAGCTAATTCCGTTGCTTTTGCCTTAGGGACAGCCAAGCATGCTTTTTTCACGGCTCTTCAACAGTACATTTTGAAGCGTGGTAATTTCTTGATCTGTCTTTGTCAAACTTGAACAAACTTGGTATATGTAGTAGTTACGGCCACCATCGGCATCAGATTTGAAATTGGGATCTCAGTCTGGTGTCCTGTCATGCCCTTTGACTGCTGGGATAGGCTCCAGCACCCTCGTGACCCTTAATTGGATTAAGCAGATATAAATGAATGGATGAATCTTGTGGTCAAGTACCTTTGCTTTTGGTTGGTCTAAAAATATGCCAGTTGGTGGCAGGGTTCTATAGACTAATCATAACCATCAACAGGTTTTTCTCTTCATTCCTATCATCCAGCCTCCTTCACAGAAAATATCACACCACTCTCACATCGGCACCCACGGACAACTTTCTGCATCCAGACACTTGAATATGATCAGTCGAAAAGCTGCTGTTCAGCTCCTCTGGTAACGGAGAGAATATATCAGTGCCTTATTTACTTTTTCCACATGCCAGAAAAGGTCAGAGTCAGAGGATTATACTGCACGGCCCAAGCACAACTCAATAAAAGCCCAGCAATGAAAACAATATCATCCATATTTTAAACAGCTGGCACCAAACAGAGGGAGCCTTCCACTAGGGTGCCAATTATTCTACTTCTCAGGGTTCTGCAGCAAACCACAACAGCTCAGGTACAGCTTTAAAATAACACATAGTTTGTGACACACCTGAAATGGTTCCTATCTTTTATATTTATGCATATTTTATTTGTGAAGCACAAATGTAATGCTGGAGTGAAATGCAGATTTATTAGACTTTAAATGCAGATGTTTTTCAGGCAATGAGTGCACTTGTTTTCATATCGTCTGGGTTTGTTTTTCCTCCCTGGACTTATTAAAGTCAGTGCAGCACAGTCTGTGCTCTATAATCCTGATGTATTATTAATCATGCCTTTGTGTGCAACTCCAGAAAAAACTTCTCTTTTTGATTTTTAACGTGAAAGTGCACTGAATTTGAAACTCAGCCAGGTCCAGGTGACAGGATGCTTTATTTTCTTGCGCTTGCAGAATCCACACCAAGCAAACACAATGGCAGCATTGTTTTGTGTTACAGTAGAAATAGTTTGCTAGAGATGCATGTTGTCCCATGTACAATTTTACATGTGCAATGTTGTATGTTCACAGGACCTGTCTGGCTTGTCAGGTTAGACAATATTTTGCAGAAACAAGAAATTTCAGGAGTATTATGTGAAATTCAGTGAGCAGATGAGAGAGACAATGGATGGAGGGGAAGCACTTTTGGACAACTGGAAAAGTACTGCAGATGTAGTGAGGGAGACAGCTCGGAAGGTACTGGATGTGACATCTGGACAAAAGACAAGGAGACCTGGAACTGGAACGAAGATGTCCAGGAAAGCATAAGGAGAAAGAGGTTGGCAAAAAAGAATTGGTATAGTCAGAGAGATGAAGAAAGTAGACAGTATTAGGTGCAATGTAAGGCAACAACAGAAGTAGTTAAAGTGAAGGAAAAGGCATTTAACAAGCTTCACAAGATGTTAAATAGTAAGGAAGGAGAGAAGTAGTTGTACCAATTGGCAAGACAAAGGGACAGAGCTGGAAAGGATGTGCAGCAGGTTAGGGTGGTAAAAGATGTAGATGGTAATGTCCTAACAAGTGAGGAGAGTGTTGAGAAGGTGGAGGGAATATTTTGAGGAGCTGATGAATGAAGAAAATGAGAGAGACAAAAGGCTGATGTGGAGAGTAAATCAGGAAGTGAAAGAGATTAGTAAGGATGAAGTGAGGGCAGGTATAAAGAAGATGAAGAGTGGAAAGGCAGTTGGTCCAGATGGCATGCCAGTGAAGGCATGGAAATGTCTAAGAGAGATGGCAGTGGAGTTTCTAAGCAAATTGCTCAATAAAATCTTGGAAAGTGAGAGCATGCCTGAGGAGTGGAAACGAAGTGTGCTGGTTCCTATATTTAAGAACAAGGGTGATGTGCAGAGTTGCAGTAACTACAGATGCATGAAGTTGATCAGCCACAGCATGATATTATGGGAAAGATTAGTAGAAGCTAGGCTTAGAAAACATGATGATCTGTGAGCAGCAATATGGTTTCATGCTGATAAAGAGCACGGCAATGCAATGTTTGTTCTGAGAATACTGATGGAGAAGAATAGAGAAGGCCAGAAGGAGTTACATTGTGTCTTTGTGTATTTAGAGAAAGCTGATGACAGGGTGCCAAGAGAAAAGTAGCGGTATTGTATGAGGAAGTCGTGAGTGGCAGAGAAGTATGTGAGGGTAGTTCAGGACATGTACAAGAACAGTGTGACAGCAGTGACATGCACAATAGGAATGACAGAGTCATTCAAGGTGAAGGTGGGATGACACCAAGGATCAACTCTGAATCTTTTCTTGTTCGCAATGGTGATACACATGTTTACGGATGAGATCAGACAGGGGTCTCCATGGACTATGATGTTTACAGTTGACAATGTAATCTGTAGTGAGAGTACAGAGCATGTTCAGTCTAGCCTGGAGAGGTGGAGATACGCTCTAGAGAGCAGGGGAATGAAAGTCAGTAGTAACAAGACTGAGTACATGTGTGTGTGAATGAGAAGGAGCCCAGTGGAATAGTATGGTAACCAGGAGTAGAGGTGTTGAAAGTAGAAGTAGATGAGTTTAAATACTTGGGGTCACCTGTCAAAAGTAATGGAGACTGTGGTAGAGGGGTGAAGAAGAGTGCAGGTAGGGTAGAGACAGTGGCACTAACAAAAAGACAGGGAGCAGAGCTGAAGATGTGATTCTCTATGGGAGTGACGAGAATAGACAGGATGAGGAATGAAGATATCAGAGGTACGCTCAGGTGGGAATGTTTGGAGACAACATCAGAGAGGTGAGATTGAGATCCTTTGGACATGTGCAGACAAGAGGGAGAAGGATGCTGAGGATGGAGTGACCAGGCAGGAGGAGAAGAGGGAGGCCAAAGAGGAGGTTTATGGATGTGGTGAGGGACAACATGCAGGTGGTTCTGCTGTGGTAACCCCCAATCGGAGCAGCCAAAAGAAGAATTATTATTTCTGGAGTGAAGTTACATTGCATCCAGAAAGTATTCACAGCACTTCAATTTTTCAACATTTTGTTATGTTACAGTCTTATTCCAAAAAAGTAAATTATTTTTCCATCCAAATTCTACATCCCATAAAGACATTAAAGACATGAAAAAAGTGTTTTTTGTTATTTGTTTTTTTTGTTGTTTTTTTTTTTGCAAGTAAGCAACTAAGAAATCACATGTACATAAGTACACATCCATTGCTCCATACTTTGTTGATGCACCTTTGCTGGCAATTGCAGCCTCTGGTCTTGAATATGATGCCACAAGCTAGGCACTGCTATCTTTGGGCAGTTTTGTTCATTCCTCTTTGTAGCACCTCTCAAGCTCGATCAGGTTGGATGGGGAGCGTCGGTGCACAGCCATTTTCAGATCTCTCCAGAGACATTCAATTGGATTCAGGTCTGGGCTCTGGTTGGGCCCCTCAAGGACATTCATAAAGTTGCCCTGAAGCCACTCCTTTGATATTTTGGGTGTGTGCTTAGGCTCATTGTCTGGCTGAAAGATGAACTGTCACCCCACTCTAAGGTTAAGAGCGCTCTGTAGCATGTTTTCATGCTGGTTGTCTCTGTACATTGCTGCATTCATCTTTCCCTCAATCCTGACTAGTCTTCTAGGTCCATCCACTCAAAAACATTCTCACAGCATGATGCTGCCACCACCATGCTTCCCTGTAGTTTCAGTGTGCCCAGTTTCCTCCAAACATAATGCCTTGCATTCATGCCAAAGAGTTCAATCTTTGTCTCATCAGACAACACAATTTTGTTTCTTGTAGTCTGAGAGTCCTTCATGTGCCTCCTGGTAAACTCCAGGTGGGCTGCCATGTGACTTTTGCTAAGGAGTGGCTTCTGTCTGGCCTGTCTACCATACAGGCTGATTGGTGGATTGCTGCAGAGATGGTTGTCCTTCTGGAAGGTTCTCCTCTATCCACAGAGGAATGCTGGAGCTCTGACAGAGTGATCATTGGGTTCTTGGTAACCTCCCTTACCCTGACTAAGGTCCTTCTCCCCCAGTTGCTCAGTATAGATGGGGAGACAGGTCTCAGAAGAGTCCTGGTGGTCCAAACATCTTCATTTGCAGATGATGGAGGCCACTGTGATCATTGGGACCTTCAAAGCACCAGAAATGTTTCTGTACCCTTCCCCGGATTTGTGCCTCAAGACAGTTACTTTGATTTTATGCTTGGTTTATGCTCTGTTGTGCACTGTCAACTGTCGGACCTTATACGTAGACAGGTGTGTGGACATGATTTTGAAAGGCACACACCTGTCTACGTATAAGGTCCCACAGTTGACAGTGCACAACAGAGCATAAACCAAGCATAAAATCAAAGTAACTGTCTTGAGGCACAAATCCGGGGAAGGGTACAGAAACATTTCTGGTGCTTTGAAGGTCCCAATGATCACAGTGGCCTCCATCATCTGCAAATGAAGATGTTTGGACCACCAGGACTCTTCTGAGACCTGTCTCCCCATCTATACTGAGCAACTGGGGGAGAAGGACCTTAGTCAGGGAGTTAGTAAGGGAAATCATTCAAAATCATGTCCACTCAACTGAATTTATCTCAGGTGGACTCCAATTAAGGTATAAAAACATCTCAAGGATGATCAGTTGAAACATGATGCACCTGAGACCGTGTGTGCCTTTCCATATCATGTTCAGTCAGCTGAATTTATCTCAGGTGGACAACAATTAAGGTGTAAAACATCTCAAGGATGATCAGTGGAAATAGGATGCACCTGAGATCAATTTTATGCTTCTTGGCAAAAGTTGTGATAAGCTGTGTAATATTTAAAATGTACATGTGATTTTTTAGTTTTTTTATTATTATTATTTTAATAAATTAGCAAAACACTTTTTTCACATTGTCATTAAGGGGTATTGTGTGTCTAATTTTGAAGAAAAACTGAATATGCACTTTACATCCCTTCCTCCATTCCTGCATTACAGGCCTGCAGCACAATCCAAAAATGTTGGGATGCTAAAGTTTTCCCTCTTTGTGATGTCACCATTCCTTCTCACAACATTAAAAAGACAATTGAGCATTGGAGATACTGAGCAATGTGAAGTGTCAGGTGTTTTGTTCTTACGTATTTGTCACATCTTCCTGCAAACACATCTTAAGGTGTGTAACAGTACAAGGTCACATTTTTTTGTTCGAAATTTCAGCACAATGTCTTTACTGGGGTCAGCTCAGGACTGCGGGCATGCCAATCCAGTTCTGTTCCCACTTTGTCCATGCTCATGCCTTTGTCTAATGTGTGCAGAATGTGGTTTTGCATTGATTTGTTGAAAAATGCAATGACATTGTCGCAAAAGTTGGGAAGGGATAATTTATGGCTAGTAATGATGTAAAAAACAAACAAACAACCAAATAAATTTAGAAACGTAATTAATTAATGATGATGTTATTTCAAAGTGGTGGAATAATGATTTCTTGCAAGACCAGTGTCTTTGAGTAGCAAACATCTGCAAAGGATCTTCATTTTGTCAACGAATAGATGTGAAAGTTATTGAAATGTTCCTCAAAGGAAGATTCAAAGGGATTTGAATATTTATCCCTCTGCAGTACATATTATTACTTTTCTGGGTTTGGGGAAATTTGATTTGGACCATTGTACAATGGAAATGTGTGCTGTGATCAGGTGAATCAGTAGTCCAATTTCATGAAATATTTTGGGTTCATACTGTTTGCAGTGAAATAGATGTCAAAGTAAATGTGAGAATAATTTTTTTTTTTTTTTTTTTTGCATCTTCCATAGTATCCAAACTTTTAATGATTTGGAGTTGTATATCTGGTTACATCAAAAGGTGTGCTTTTTGTTTATTTTTGTTTTTGCTAATACCCTATGGGCAGTAGCTTTGATTTTGTGTGAATAAAATTATATCTGGTTATTATCTTCTGTTGAGCACAAAATAGTACCTTTGAAATCCAAGGTAATGTCTCACACACCAAAAACAATACCTGGTGCATACAACAATGTAGCTTTATTTTATTTTGCTTTATTGGAGCCCACCAAATTATAATTGGTGCACATGAGATACTGTGAAAAATAAAATCCAGTGTGTTCAGAAACACAAAGAAGCCTTTTACTGGGATGAGGCCAGTTCTGGCACAAGTTGCCATCGGCAGTAAATTTTACTCCAATCTTGTGACGTGACATGTCTTCCACTATAGAGTACGTGCATATCACACTAACCTCATTCTCATTATTCCACTCATGGCCATTCTTTGTTAACTCTTGCATAAATACATAGATAAGAAAATGATTAAATTTAAGTCAAATCTTTCTCGTTATACACTGTCGCCGTAAATCATGCATAAATGTGATAATTACCCATGCTGGGCCAAAAGGGCCCATCACTGCCACTTTAAATCCAATAAACGCCATGACCTGATCACTATAATTGACCATCTATCAGGGTCATTGAGGAGTCCAATGTTGTTAACCATGTCTTATAATCCCTCTTGATCATTGCTAATTACAGATAGTGGGAGAAACCAATACTCCACATAGGCAGACAGCAGCTGCCCTACCAGTTCACAGAAATAGACACTTTAATATCAGCTTCTTTGAAATCTATTGTCCACTGTAATTTTTTTCTTTTATAATTTTGCAGCTTTGAGATTTTCTCTATTGGAACAGCTCACCTGTGGTCCTGGGTCCACCCCTTATGCATGAACTATGTGATTACTTTTAATTTGTTGCTGTAAATGACAGCTGTTGAGTAATAAATGTACTACATTGTAATAGAGTTAACTTGATGTTATACTTAAAGGCAGACTTAACAACAAAGGTTTTTGTATTACCCAAGGGAGGATGCCCATCTAGGGTGTGAATTTGGATTAATGAAGTGATGCTCAGATAATATGACGTGCACATAACAGTCAGTTGCTATTCACATGTCAAATGCTGCATATACCAGAGGTCTCAAACTGATGATGTGAGGGCCCAATGTAGTCTACGACCCAGAAGAAATAATTTTATTTTTGAATGGTACATTTAAACCTCTGAAGGCTTTGATCACTGCATGCATACCATGATGGATGGTCTACTACATTGAAGGAATCATATCTATTGGTACATTGATACAACTCCAATTCAAATGAAGTTGGGACGTTGTGTAAAATGTAAATAAATCAAATCAAATCAATTTTATTTATATAGCGCCAAATCACAACAAACAGTTGCCCCAAGGCGCTTTATATTCTAAGGCAAAAGCCATACAATAATTACAGAAAAACCCCAACGGTCAAAACGACCCCCTGTGAGCAAGCACTTGGCGACAGTGGGAAGGAAAAACTCCGTTTTAACAGGAAGAAACCTCCAGCAGAACCAGGCTCAGGGAGGGGCAGTCTTCTGCTGGGACTGGTTGGGGCTGAGGGGAGAGAATCAGGAAAAAGACATGCTGTGGAAGAGAGCAGAGATCAACCACTAATGATTAAATGCAGAGTGGTGCATACAGAGCAAAAAGAGAAAGAAACACTCAGTGCATCATGGGAACCCCCCAGCAGTCTAAGTCTATAGCAGCATAACTAAGGGATGGTTCAGGGTCACCTGATCCAGCCCTAACTATAAGCTTTAGCAAAAAGGAAAGTTTTAAGCCTAATCTTAAAAGTAGAGAGGGTGTCTGTCTCCCTAATCCGAATTGGGAGCTGGTTCCACAGGAGAGGAGCCTGAAAGCTGAAGGCTCTGCCTCCCATTCTACTCTTACAAACCCTAGGAACTACAAGTAAGCCTGCAGTCTGAGAGCGAAGCGCTCTAATGGGGTGATATGGTACTATGAAGTCCCTAAGATAAGATGGGACCTGATTATTCAAAACCTTATAAGTAAGAAGAAGAATTTTAAATTCTATTCTAGAATTAACAGGAAGCCAATGAAGAGAGGCCAATATGGGTGAAATATGCTCTCTCCTTCTAGTCCCCGTCAGTACTCTAGCTGCAGCATTTTGAATTAACTGAAGGCTTTTCAGGGAACTTTTAGGACAACCTGATAATAATGAATTACAAAAGTCCAGCCTAGAGGAAATAAATGCATGAATTAGTTTTTCAGCATCACTCTGAGACAAGACCTTTCTAATTTTAGAGATACTGCGCAAATGCAAAAAAGCAGTCCTACATATTTGCTTAATATGCGTATTGAAGGACATATCCTGATCAAAAATGACTCCAAGATTTCTCACAGTATTACTAGAGGTCAGGGTAATGGTATCCAGAGAAAGGATCTGGTTAGACACCATGTTTCTAAGATTTGTGGGGCCAAGTACAATAAGTTCAGTTTTATCTGAATTTAAAAGCAGGAAATTAGAGGTCATCCATGTCTTTATGTCTGTAAGACATTCCTGCAGTTTAACTAATTGGTGTGTGTCCTCTGGCTTCATGGATAGATAAAGCTGGGTATCATCTGCGTAACAATGAAAATTTAAGCAATGCTTTCTGATAATACTGCCTAAGATATACTGCATGTATAAAGTGAATAAAAATGGTCCTAGCACAGAACCATGTGGAACTCCATAATTAACCTTAGTCTGTGAAGAAGACTCCCCATTTACATGAACAAATTGTAATCTATTAGATAAATATGATTCAAACCGCTGCAGCGCAGTGCCTTTAATATCTATGGCATGCTCTAATCTCTGTAATAAAATTTTATTGTCAACAGTATCAAAAGCAACACTGAGGTCTAACAGGACAAGCACAGAGATGAGTCCACTGTCTGAGGCCATAAGAAGATCATTTGTAACCTTCACTAATGCTGTTTCTGTACTATGATGAATTCTAATACCTGACTGAAACTCTTCAAATAGACCATTCCTCTGCAGATGATCAGTTAGCTGTTTTACAACTACCTTTTCAAGAATTTTTGAGAGAAAAGGAAGGTTGGCGATTGGCCTATAATTAGCTAAGATAGTTGGGTCAAGCGATGGCTTTTTAAGTAATGGTTTAATTACTGCCACCTTAAAAGCCTGTGGTACATAGCCAACTAACAAAGATAGATTGATCATATTTAAGATCAAAGCATTAAATAATGGTAGGGCTTCCTTGAGCAGCCTGGTAGGAATGGGGTCTAATAAACATGTTGATGGTTTGGAGGAAGTAACTAATGAAAATAACAATCAGACAGAGTAATCGGAGAGAAAGAGTCTAACCAAATACCAGCATTACTGAAAGCAGTCAAAGATAACGATATGTCTTTGGGATGGTTATGAGTAATTTTTTCTCTAATAGTTCAAATTTTATTAGCAAAGAAAGTCATGAAGTCATTACTAGTTAAAGTTAAAGGAATACTCGGCTCAATAGAGCTCTGACTCTTTGTCAGCCTGGCTACAGTGCTGAAAAGAAACCTGGGGTTGTTCAAACAAATAAAAACAGAATACAATGATTTGCAAATCCTCTTCAACCTATATTCAATTTAATACACCACAAAGACAAGATATTTAATGTTCACACTGATAAACTTTGTTTTTGTGCAAATATTTGCTAATTTTAAAACGGATGCCTGCAAAACATTTCAAAAAAGGTGGGACAGTGGTATGTTTACCACTGTTACATCACCTTTCCTTCTAACAACACTCAGTAAGCGTTTGGGAAGTGAGGACACTAATTGTTGAATCTTTGTAGGTGGAATTCTTTCCCATTCTTGCTTAATGTACTACTTCAGTTGTTCAACAGTCTGGGGTCTCTGTTATTGTGTTTTGCGTTTCATAATGCGCCACACATTTTCAATGGGTGACAGGTCTGGACTGCAGGTTGAAATAAGTGGAGCCATCCCTGAAAAAGATGTTGCTTGGATGGCAGTATGTGTAGCTCCAAAACCTGGATGTACCTTTCACCATTGATGGTGCCATCACAGATGTGTAAGTTGCCCATATCATGGGCACTAACACACCCCGATACCATCACAGATGCTGGTTTTTGAACTTTGCGCTGGTAACAATCTGGATGGTCTTTTTCCTCTTTTGTCTGGAGGACACAATGTCCATGATTTCCAAAAACAATTTGAAATGTGGACTCATCAGCCCACAGCACACTTTTCCACTTTTTGTCTGTCCATTTCAAATGAGCTCAGGCCCAGAGAAGGCGGCGCCATTTATGGATGTTGTTGATGTATGGCTGTCACTTTGCATGGTAGAGTTTTAACCTGCACTTGTAGATGTAGCGATGAACTGTATTAACTGACAATGCCCACGCGGTAAGATCCTTTACACAATGATCTTGGATTTTAATGCAGTGCCGCCTGAGGGATCTCAAGACCAAGCAGCTAAGTGGCTCCACTCTACTCTTTTCTACTCTTCTATTTTACTCTTCCTTTTAAATATTTAGATATACCTTAGTATACTAGCATAGTTCCACCTTAGAATTGGAATATAATATATAAAATATACCTTACTGAATTTTCATGGGCATTCGATGTTGGTTTTTCACCTTGTCGCTTACGTGTAGAAAGATTCTCTGAATCTTCCTTCTGATTATACTATGGACTGTAGATGATGGAATTCCTAAATTCCTTGCAAGTGAACATTGAGAAACATTGTTCTTAAACTGTTGGACCATTTTATTCATGCACTTGTACTCAAAGTGGTGATCCCCGCCCCATCTTTGCTTGTGAACGGCTGAGCCTTTAGGGGATGCTCCTTTTATACCCAATCATGCCACTCACCTGTTTCCAATTAGGTGTTCTTTGAGCATTCATCAACTTTCCCAATCTTTTGTTGCCAACTTTTTTGAAATGTGTTGCAGGCATCCATTTCAAAATGAGCAAATATTTGCACAAAAACAACAAAGTCTATCAGTTTGAACATTAAATATCGTCTTTGTGGTGTATTCAATTCAAATCATTTTATTCTGTTTTAATTTACATTTTACACAACGTCCCAACTTCATAGGAATTGGGGTTGTATGAGCTCATTGATAAGTCACAACATGACAGCTGTACCAGCGCTGATCCTTGCATAAAAGTAGTCCACAATACCAATCTGTGATGTGTGACTGTTCACATTTTTGGTGCAAAAAATAATTGGATCCACAATCATAGCCTGACATCAGGTGTAAGTGGTGGTACACCTAGTGTCAGAGAACATTTTGAGTGATTGGGAAATATTTGAAGATGTTTAAAAAAAAATGTGGTGTCAGGAGATAAACCTCAGATTGAAGAGGAACACTGAGGGTTCCGTCCTGGTCATGGAACAACTGACCAGCTCTTCACTCTTACAAGGATCCTGGGAGTATGCCCATCCAGTCCACATGTGTTTTGTGGACTTGGAGAAGGCGTATGATCAGGTACCCCAGAAGATACTGTGGGAGGTACTGCAGGAGTATAGAGTGAGGGGGTCGCTTCTCAGGGCCATCCAATCTCTGTACTCACAAAGAGAGAGCTGTGATTGGGTTCTCTGCAGTAAGTTGGACTCGTTTCCGGTAGGGGTTGGCCTCCTCCAGGTTTGTGCCTTGTCGGTAATCCTGTTTGTGATATTCATGGGCAGGATATCAAAGCGTAGTCAGGGGAGGAGTATCTTCAGTTTGGTGGACTCAGGGTTTCATCACTGCTTTTTGCAGTTGATGTGGTCCTGTTGGTTTCATCAGCCTGTGAACTCCAGCACTCGTTGGGTCAGTTTGCAGCTGACTGTGAAGCATCTGGGATGAAGATCAGCAGCTCTAAATCTGAGGCAATGTTTCTTAGCAGGGAACCAATGGATTGCCTACTCTGGGTAGGAAATGAGATGTGAGATTGGCTGGAAAATCGGCGGAACAGGGACGGTATTGCATTTGCTCTACCATACTGTTGTAACAATAAAGGAGCTTAGCCAAAAGGTGATGCTCTCGATCTATTGGTTAATCTTCATTCCTACTCTCACCTATGGTCATGAGGGTGGGTCATGATCGAAACAAGTAGATCGCAGGTACAAGTGGCTGGCATGGGTTTGTTCAGGAGGGTGGCTGGTGTCTCCTTTAGAGATAGGGTGAGAAGCTCGGCAATCCGTGGGGAGCTCGAAGTAGAGCCACTGCTCTGTCGCATTGAAAGGAGCCAGCTGAGGTGGTTCAGGCATCTGGTAAGGATGCTCCATGGGCGCCTCTCTAGGGAGGTGTTCCAGGCATGTCCAGCTGGAAAGAGACCCCAGGAAAGACCCATGATTAAGTGGAGAGATTATATCTCCACACTGGCCTGGGAACACCTCTGGATCCCTCAGTCGGAGGTGGTTAATGTAGCCCAGGAAAGGGGAGTTTGGGGTCCCCTACTGGAGCTGTTGCCACCGCGACCCAATCCTGGGTAAGCAGTTGAAGATGTATGTATGTATGTAAGTGATTCAAAACAGTGAATAATCAAATGTAATTTATGCAGAGGAAAGGTAATATCTTGCAAGAGTAGGTGACGGTAGACAACTGGGTACAGTTTTAAGTCATTGGTTCCCTTCAACAGAACAGTTTGTGTTCTTCAACAGACAACAGCTTTAAGATGTAAACAGGTATATTTTAGCTCTATGGAAAAGTGTGGGAATTACTCTGGAATAGCATTGTGTGTATGAGCCAAAGTATGCATACAAACAGTCTTGGAATGGAACTTGTCCATCCTTGGGTTCATTTGGCAAAAACCATCAATACTCACAATCACTGGTTACACTCATTTGTAAGTGGTCATATAATACTGTTGTTGTTGTTTGGCCTGCTACTTAAAAAAATAAAAATAATAATAACCTGATTTTTTTTATTTTTTTCAGTTTTAGAACTGGGACGCAAATTGGGGCAAAACATCAGCAATGGTAGATGGCCTAACTCACTGCATTATTCAGCAGAAAATACGAAGCAAATAAACTCTTAAAATAATTTCAAAGTCAATCATGGTGAAATACTTGAATTCTATCAAACTGGCATTTTAACAATACCACAGGTTTTATGCATTTCTTGAGAACATTCAAACGGAAAATGGGGATTTATAGATCTAATTGAGCTTATTTCATTTTTATTTGATTGTGTGATTGTTCAAATCTCAATTAGATAAGGCTGAAGATTACGATACCTTTATGCTACCTTTTTAACTGCAATTGGTAGCATTTGCATCCCATCTCTTCCCGACTTCTTACTGTACTTTTGCTGGGGCAACGAGTCATTGAGAAAATGCACAATTTATTGAAGTTTTATGGAAACACCCGTAGCCCTTTTCACCAGCACACAATTACATAAAAGCCATCTAGCCCTTGCATAACCCTTTTTATAGTAATTCATTTATGACTCCGGTCAGACTGGAGATGCCTCTCGGGCCACAAACACCCTAAAACATGTGTGGATGGCGTGAAGATGAAGGGCACAACTTTCGTCAAGCCTTTCTTGTTTTCTTCTTGAGCACGTCATAAAATATTTCATTCCACTTTTACAATCCACTTGTTTCATTACACAGTTCTCCATTTTATTTCTGTGAATTGAATGACATAACCGAGGCACATTTGGCTACATCGAAATGCGTCCCCTCGATAGAAAACATCTTCAAGTGGCTTGGTTGAAGATTTGTAGATGGGCAAAATACAGCAAGCAAGAAAATGATGGAGAAATGAAAAAGGAAAATAAGGCTCCAGAGAATGCTGGAAAGTCTCTTGAGATGATGATTGTGCCCACATTCCATCGCGGAGCTAAAACCCTTGGAGGCTTGTGCAAAGTAAAATCTGACTTCTCTCTTTATAGTATAACACTTAGGCAACATACCAGAGCTTTCTTTCCCCCCCCCTCCATCCTGAGCATTGCTCACATCACTGTTCCCTGAAGCACAACATTTCTCAGCCAGCAACTCCCTGTGGGACTAAAACCCAGAGATGGAAATGCAAAGGATATGTTTTATTGGACAGTTGCAGACAAATAAATCTAAATATGTATTTTGGTCATGTTTGTGTGCCGACTGTATCCTGAGGGACTTGAAATGATTATATGACATCAATAACAGAACGGCAGCAGGAGAGTACATCACGTGTTTTCATTCGTGGACTTAAGGTCAGGAAAAATATAATGCAAACACTATTTCTCTTCTTTTGAAGCGAGCGTCATCGCGGTAGCATCATGCTAGGAGCCGCGCTTTGCTGTGTGTTGACACTCCGCATACAGACTATTAATGAAACCATCCTGCCAGGGAAAATATAGAAGTGGATAAAATATCTGTGTCAGAGGCTGCCAGCCAACCACAAATCAACTTGTGCTGTGCAGGGGTCAATAGGTCATGCTGAATGAAATGTCTTGGCTCACTGATTGGCGAGAAGGAAAGTCAATGGGAGGTGTCAAAGAGAGGGGAGGTGGAGAGTCCAGCAATCACATGTCCTGTGATTGACGCGTCTTAACCTGTATTTTCTGTAGGAGATGTCAGCAATAATGCAGCCCTGAATATGACTTCAGCCAAACAGTAAAGCTACAAAATGCAATTTGTGTCACTTTTCTTACATATGACAGAATTATAGGAGCTCTGAAATACTGTGCTGTGTTTTATATTCTCTTCATGTGTCATTTTTTGTAGAATTAAAGAATTTCACATAATAATATAATAGAATAGAATCGAACAGATCCTTTATTGTCATTGAACATATATACATACAATGAAATTTGTCCTCTGTATTTAACCCATCCTAATTACAGGTAGACACAATCCAACTACTAGGAGCACTGGGCCGCCACAGTCCGGCACCTGGGGAGCAACTCCAGATGTAGAGATGCTGTCTTTGTCAGGGGCAGAGAAAGAAGCAGATCCTAAATAATAATAATAATAATAATAATAATAATAATAATAATAATAATAATAATAAAGTCATTAATTGATTTTCTATACCATCTTAATCCAGTTAGGGGTTGTGGGGTAGCTGAAACTTATCCTAGCAATCACTGGACAAAAGGCAGGGTACACCCTCACCAGGATGCCAGTCTGTTGCAGGCAAACAAACACACACATCTATGATCAATTTAGAGTCACATATTCACCTAAACTGAATGTCTTTGAAAGTGGGAGGACCTGGAGGACACTCTCACAAACACAAACAGAACATGCATACTACACACATAAAGGACC
Organism: Thalassophryne amazonica; assembly: GCF_902500255.1. Classification (NCBI taxonomy): domain Eukaryota; kingdom Metazoa; phylum Chordata; class Actinopteri; order Batrachoidiformes; family Batrachoididae; genus Thalassophryne; species Thalassophryne amazonica. The sequence goes on from NC_047107.1 coordinate 21,678,343, forward strand.
AGCTGGGACGCGATCCCTTGACCTTCTTGCTGTACTCAAAAAATGGCTCATTGGATGAACTCAGTTCAATTATGTGCAGGAGTTTCATCTAATAAATATATGTCACTTCAACTCAAATAAACCACATCCATGCAAGAAAATGTAATTTTATTTAGTTGGGACAACATATATATTAGATGGAAATGCAATCCAATCAGTCAGTTTTTATCACTCAAAAAAATTTAAATTAAATTAAATTTTCTTGCATGAATGTGCTTTATTTGAGTTGGGGCTACAAATATTTGTTAGATAGAAATCCTGGTCAAAACTGAATTGTGTTCATCCAATGTGTCAGATTTTTGAGTGTGTGAGGCAACCATGTTAACCACTAAGCCACCATGCCAGCCAAAAAGTAGGATATGTTGAGACTAGAGTCACTACATAAACATACAATCAAATAATAATTCATTACAAAATAAGGAATAATGTTTAAACCCATTTAAAATCAAAGGTGAAAGCTACACCCTGAAATTTCCAGACAGATCCACTTAAACTTGTGGAGACATTGTAAAGTGATCATTTGAAGTATTTGCAAACTTCCATATCCAATATATATTTTCATAGTGATTTTGCACTAGATTTACACCAGATGTCCTCCCTGAAGTGATTCCAGATGTCCATGGAGAATGGTACACAGGTGACCTTAAATCTTGGACCTTCTCAACTGGTGGCAAGGTTATTTTTTAACATCAGTATTTGGAAACTGAGAACATACATCATTGTTTTAAAAGATGCAATGCAATGCCATTTTTTAAACTCCTTGAATTCATCGAGTGTTGGTCAAAAGACTTTTGTAATCTTTCAGTAATGCCAGTGTTCCTGATGACAGATTTTTTTTTTCTTTCCTCGCAATTCCACATGTTAATTCTTATTGGCACATCAAGTCTAATTGGGTGCTTTCTACTTTTTAGTGGGGCAGATTAAATGGACAGCTGTGACCTTCTTATGTTGAAGACATGATTATACTTGTAAACAAGCTGGGAACCTTCAAATAGAGCATCACATTGTTTTTTTCTCTAGATTTCTTACAGTGTATGAGTACATAATATTTTCCACATGTAGACAGTGATATTTCCTATTAACCTAAATGTAGTGTTGTGCTTTTCCCACCCAATAATCTTAATATCAAATAAAGTGCTTATCATCACTTGATCATCAGAAAAGCAAAATTGAAATGTCCAGGGATTCTGTTTTAAACCAAAAAAAAGTCTTTGTTTTTTATTTTTATTTAACAATTTTTAAACATTTTAAAAAGTTACAAACCACATAATAAAAACATACATAAACATACAAAAACAGTTACAGATGAGCACTCAGTAATATATTTATATTTTTCAGTCTTACTGAATCAATTTCCCCTTTCTTTGCAGGAGACTGCAGATCTCTGAATTTATGAATTTTAATACCTGAAAAATGGTTAATTTATATTTAATGATAAATCTAAAGTATTTAGGCGCTTTTCATTATTATTAAAAAGGTTTAGAGACATTAAATGCACCTTAAACATTCACAAGAACTTCATTTAATATACACTTAAAAATGTATATTTCCTTTTTTTTTTTTTTTTACCAGTATTCGAATTTAGAACCAAACACACATATGTCTAAAATCTTTTTTTGTTTGTTTTAGCCCAACACTGCAACTGCAACAACAACCAAAAAAAAGTAAAGAAAAGAAAGAAACCACATGCATGTGCTGCGACTTTCCAATCCCATGTCGTGTCTTTGAAAGCAGAGCAAACTTGGGGAAATAAAAGTGGCAGCCCGTGGCAAACTGCACTTCAGAGAATTCACTCCCTTTTTCTTTCTGCCACGTGTGACAAGTCAGCCATGCAGCTTTGCACAATCTATACCTGTGTGTCTAATTATTTCTTTTCAAGTCCTTACAATAAAAGAGAGCGCGCCTTCCTCTTGCCGAGGCGGGGACAGCAGGAGGCGCGCCCTCCCAAACATTCCCTCTCATGCTTTTGACATGCACATCTGTCTGCACGACAGCGTACCAACATTTTAGACATCTTTGGTTTTAATGAAAGTAGATCTGGGAAGCTACAAATGCAATATGTGCTACGATGACACCTTTCAATTCAACTGTTCAAATGGAATATCTTTGACTTTCTTTTAATCTTTATTATTCATTCTTCAAAGTGTGATGCTCCCTCGAAGGACGGTTGCACCACGCGAGCTGCTGCTTTCCTGGAATACAATGTTCCATGCAGAATACCTTTGCAAATGAATGAGAATTTTACTGTTAAATGCGTGATTATTATTAGAAATGTATAATTTTGCACAAAATGCAGTTAAAGTGTCATAGATTGCCTCTTGTGCTGCTGGATTTCTGTGCATGTGTTGCAGCGGCAGATGGCTTTTGCAGCAGAAAATGCTTCTGCTGCAGTGCGGTCACAAGGGGGTAGCATTGACACAGTTGTTTAAGGCCGTTAGCAGGAGGCCCAGCAGCAGGACAAACTGCCTTTGATGTAATTGAGGTCTTGGACCTCTTAGAAAAGCATATATTGGTTTGTATGTGGAACAATGGATTTCCATAAGTGGATGTAAAATTGTATGCATTTCCAGCATGTTAACCACTATCTAAACAATAAGAGAAAGGACTCGTTCAGGATGGGACGGATAATTCCAAAGCACTTACATGCTGGAAATGGAATGGAATGGAGCATTAGGATTAAATGTGCGACTAAAAGATACAGACTTGGGCTCTTTCCTGGGTGATTCATCCAAATAAATCTGTAGATATTCGCGGTTCTGTAAAGCAGCCTTGTAGATCCTAATATAAGTCAGAGAGCGGCAGGAAAACAATCCTTTTTGTCTTTCACAGGGAAGTTTAAATGTGGATTATTTTGCCAACTGTCACATGAGAAAAAAAAAAAAACTGAATTATGACCTCCAACCTGTACAGATTAAGCTGTTAATTATCAATCATCCCGCGGCTGCACAAGCATTCCCCTAACAAACATTTTTGCCGATCCGTCTTATCATCCAAAGTAATACTTAAGAGTACGAGTCTGACAGGGACTCATAAATAAAGGTTACCTATTTACATATTCAGTTTATCATGAATATTGCATGCTCTGTACATAAAAATTCAAATGCAGTGTTTATGAAATATGATCATGCAGCAAATGTGAGAAGACACAGAGCACAGCCCATTCACGTACCGAGTGGATTTAGAACATCCCCCTGTGATTAATAAAGTATGAAATAGACATTAGTCCTGCACAAAGTCACTCCTGCTCAAAAACCAACTTCTTCATAACTGAACTGCTGCATAAAAGGCCATCTTTAAAAATAAAATAAAATAAAATAAAAAATAATGCATCTAACACAACCAAACATGGATGAACATTACATTAAATAAGGTACAAATGTTTAAAGTTAATGATTATTTTTGTTATTATTTACCTTTTTTTATTGAATCAATTATTTGTTTTGTTCATTAAAGTTGTTTCACTTTTGAGACATTTTAAAATATCTTGCTGTGTTTGACCAACACCTTACAAGCCAAATATATACATACCTTTTTATTTAATTTATAAAGCTATTTTACAAAAAAGTAACATTTAAGAAGACACTATATTTTTTGTTATATAATGTAAATTACAAAAACCTAAATAAGTCATCAATTGTTAAAATAGTTGGTAATTTATTTTATTATACTAATTTATAAGTTGTAATTGATTCAGCTGGTTTATTAAATTGTACGTCACTGTCAGATAACCTAATTGTTGAATGCTTATTTAACTTTTTGTTTGATGGTGAAACCTTTATCAAGTGAAGTGTTTTGCTCTCACTTGTTTGTTGCAGCAACAACTTTATGTAACAATTCAGTACAGTATTTTGTGGAGGTCCATATATATATATATATATATATATATATATATATACAACCCCTGGCAAAAATTATGGAATCACCGGCCTCGGAGGATGTTCATTCAGTTGTTTAATTTTGTAGAAAAAAAGCAGATCACAGACATGACACAAAACTAAAGTCATTTCAAATGGCAACTTTATGGCTTTAAGAAACACTATAAGAAATCAAGAAAAAAAGATTGTGGCAGTCAGTAACAGTTACTTTTTTAGACCAAGCAGAGGAAAAAAATATGGAATCACTCAATTCTGAGGAAAAAATTATGGAATCACCCTGTAAATTTTCATCCCCAAAACTAACACCTGCATCATATCAGATCTGCTCGTTAGTCTGCATCTAAAAAGGAGTGATCACACCTTGGAGAGCTGTTGCACCAAGTGGACTGACATGAATCATGGCTCCAACATGAGAGATGTCAATTGAAACAAAGGAGAGGATTATCAAACTCTTAAAAGAGAGTAAATCATCACGCAATGTTGCAAAAGATGTTGGTTGTTCACAGTCAGCTGTGTCTAAACTCTGGACCAAATACAAACAACATGGGAAGGTTGTTAAAGGCAAACATACTGGTAGACCAAGGAAGACATCAAAGCGTCAAGACAGAAAACTTAAAGCAATATGTCTCAAAAATCGAAAAATGTACAACAAAACAAATGAGGAAGGAATGGGAGGAAACTGAAGTCAACGTCTGTGACCGAACTGTAAGAAACCGCCTAAAGGAAATGGGATTTACATACAGAAAAGCTAAACGAAAGGCATCATTAACAGCTAAACAGAAAAAAACAAGGTTTCAATGGGCTAAAGAAAAGCAATCGTGGACTGTGGATGACTGGATGAAAGTCATATTCAGTGATGAATCTCGAATCCGCATTGGGCAAGGTGATGATGCTGGAACTTTTGTTTGGTGCCTTTCCAATGAGATTTATAAAGATGACTGCCTGAAGAGAACATGTAAATTTCCACAGTCATTGATGATATGGGGCTGCATGTCAGGTAAAGGCACTGGGGAGATGGCTGTCATTACATCATCAATAAATGCACAAGTTTATGTTGATATTTTGGACAATTGAAAGGATGTTTGGGATGATGAAATCATTTTTCAAGATGATAATGCATCTTGCCATAGAGCAAAAACTGCAAAAACATTCCTTGCAAAAAGACACATAGGGTCAATGTCATGGCATAGGGTCAATGTCAATGAGCAGATCTGATTTGATGCAGGTGTTTATTTGGGGGATGAAAATTTACAGGGTGATTCCATAATTTTTTCCTCAGAATTGAGTGAGTCCATATTTTTTTCCTCTGCTTGGTCTAAAAAATTAACCATTACTGACTGCCACAATCTTTTTTTCTTGATTTCTTATAGTGTTTCTTAAAGCCAGAAAGTTGCCATTTGAAATGACTTTAGTTTTGTGTCATGTCTGTGATCTGCTTTTTTTCTACAAAATTAAACAACTGAATGAACATCCTCCGAGGCCGGTGATTCCATAATTTTTGCCAGGGGTTGTATATTAACCTCTTTAAATATTTAAATATTTTCACCAGTGCTGGGAAGAGTGTATTTACTTCCTCACCCCGATCGTGTGATTGCATTAACATGTTACCGGCAGACAAACCGCCATGCTGGGGTTACAGAGGAATTACTGCAGTGGCAGACTGTTTATGATGACGTGAGACACGTGAGATGGACAATAATTTCCTTCGCTCAAAGACACAACAGTGTTTTAAGAAGTCATGTTTAAATGAGTTTATAGCTTAACTGTTCTCTGTAATATCAAAAGTCCTGTTTGTCTTATATAAAAAAAGTTTTTTTTTTTCTGCATTAGAATATGAAATCTCTTGCTGCTTTTCTTGCCCCATTGTTAAATGTAAATCAACATCTGGTTTGTCCTTGTTACTGTGGGGAAAAAAAAAAAAAAAGTTTGGATGTATTATCACAGCGGCTTGTGTAATTTTTAATTGTCCTTTTATTGAAAATAATATAACATTTTGTTTACCATCTCACACACACTGCTAATAATTAGTGACACACTTGTTAAATCTCAAAATCCTAGAATCTTCAGACTAAACTGTTATTCATTTTAAGTCTCATAGGCCAGCCATTGAAATAGAGGCCAGCCGACTGTCAATTTTTTTTTCAAGAATTGTTTAATAAGTGTTCAAACTGAACACATCCTCTCTAACTCTGAAATTTTATGAAATGTATATTGTAATACTTTGAGTGAGATCAGCTAATATGGTTATGGGGGTGATCTAAGTGATAATTTTGGCTAGGATGTGGCAGAAGGCATGAAAAGCATATCCCAGCTGGTCATCCCTACAGGTATGAGTACATTATGCTCTGACACTGTGCAGCTATGATAGAACACAGTGGTATGAAGTAGTATGTTGCAGTACAACTAAGCCAGTAGCACCATGTAGTGGTTATTTATGTCGTGTCTGTGTTTTTGCTTTCAGTGGATACGCTACGTTGTAGATTTCACATGATTTCAGTCAACATTTTAATGGTGTTACAAATTTTGAAAAAAGTTCAACAATTTTTCCATTAAGACAGGGCTTGTTTTTGTTTCAAGAAACTTCTCCTAAAGTAGGAGCATTCCAATAGATTGTTAATCACTGGATGGCGGTACTGGGTTCTGTCCAGTGTTGCCACAGTTACTTTTTTTTAGTTACTTTATTAGTTACTTTTTTGAGTTACTTTATACAGTTACTTCATTAGCAGCTTTATGCAGTTACTTTATTAGCAGCTTCCATCAACTTGTAACTAATGAATAATGTAACCAAAAAGGTAACTAGTAATCTAACTTGGTTATTTTTTAAGATGGAGTAATCAGCAAAGTAACTAATAGTTACTTTTCTGAATACTCACTCTTGAAAATAAGTTAGATTACTTTATTAGTTACATTCAGCAGTTACTGAGAAGTTCTCCACAGATGCTATTGAAGTAACTGTAAAAAAGTAAACAATAAAGTAACTTTCCAAAGTTACTGTGGCAACATAGCCGCTGAGTGTCAGAGCACCAATTACTTATAGTACTGCTCAGTGTCATATATTTAGCCACTCCCTTTTGGATATTAGTTTGATGTAGAGTAAGAGCCTTTAAAATGCCATAGCTGATTAACTGATTGGTTGTTTGATTAGCCTCCATTTTCAAAATAATATATAATGACAAAACACCCCAAGTTTGGGGAGCAATGTGAGCTGGATCCAGTGAGTTGGGGATCCTCCGCTCATATTGCTCCCCAGACGATGGGGTGCTTTGTTTTTATAGCTCAGCCGTTACTGAATTTTTACACAAATGATACATTAAAAACGACTGGGGATCCATGTTGTGTGGAACTGTTATACTCGTGCAAACAAAGATGGCCGAAGGAAAGTAGTTTGGCACAACGTGTATCCACTAAAAACGGATCCAGGTACTGGCCCGATGTGGATCCACTCATAAACCTGTGGATCTACATCCAGCTTAGGTATGAATATCATCCCAGAGTTATAATAAAAGTGGCGTTTGATGCCCTTCCCCCCACCACACCCTTTTTATTGTCATGTCAACAAAATCAGTTCAAACAAAAATGTATGTGTGAGCATTTTTTTTTTTTTTTTAATGTGAGCATATTATTTATTCCATAATAATAATACTATCTTTATAAGCATACTGGCCGGTAGAATACCAAACAAACACAGATGAAAAGCTTTGACACTTAAAATGATCAATTTAGTCTGCGCAGACTGCATTTGTATGTCATGCTATTGAGGCTTTAGCATGTAGCTAATCCACATGCATTCAGTAAATATGACATTACAAGAGCAATTTTGAATACTTTTACAAAACTGGGAAGCAGCCCAGCATGAATCAGTTCACACATTTTAGCATAACAGTCTTTGCTTAGCACCTCGAGCCGGATGTACACTAACTAACCTAACTAGGTAGTCTGGAGATGCATGGGATTAACAGGGATCGGCTAGCTATAGCTAAATCGCTGCTTGAAAAATAAGTTCATCAGTTATATTGTCCAGTCTGCTTGTATAACATCTAGATCTTGTCTTGAAACACTGTGCACTTGCAGAGCAGTATGTATTTTTTTAATTACATTTAGTTTGCTAATATGATCATCACTGCCATTTTCAATAATATTTACTTCAATTACCTCAAAGGTCAGTGGTACAAGACGGCTTGTGTTTGGGGTTAATAGGTCCAAATTAATGTTGACCATCGTTGACCTCAATGCAAACTATCAGCATCACTCACCTGAATATCAAATCCAAGTACTAGTTTGTTCTAAAATTTGGAAAAATGCAAGTGTGAATGGAACATCATTGTGGGATTTTGGAGTCACTTCAATGGGCTGCTGTCAATGATCTGTGTAATAAGAAACAACTCATCACAGGTAAAGTGAAAATGCTCTGAAAACTCACCAAGAAGGACCTCTATTCTATTTCAGTAATACCTGTCTAAAAAAAAGCCATTGTGGTGCATGCTAATGTTTTGCGGTTCCTGCTCCGACTATTTATGTGCTGTATTTTCAGGTATTTACTATTGTATAACCCCCTCTGCACCTCTGATCACCCTCCTTCTTCTCATCTCCTGTCTTCTAACCTCCATCTTCTTTGCCCCTCCACCCCCCGTACATCCATCAGAGTGCCGTCATGGTAGAGGGGCTTCGATGCTCCTTCCTGATGCGGCCATCAAGGCCCTCCATCTAACACAAGCCGACACATCATAATAACAGTAAGAGGCCTTTCCTGTCCAGTGTCATGCTTGGAGAGATTAGTTCCCCTCCACAAAACCCAGGTAATTTGCTTTTGCTGAAACACATTTGTCGATCGTATTCTTTCAGGTTAACTAGTTCATGAGAGGAGATGAGACACTTGCTGCACACTGTTTGCTCTTTTATGCCATTATTCCATGAAGTCTATTCAGCCACAAACCAAACAGCTTTTCTTCTGCATCTCTTGCTCCGTTTTTCTCAGTCTGACTGAGTGCATGTACAGTGCACATGTATGGAAAGGATTTTTTTCAACCACATTCAGGTGTTTTACAGTAGTAACAATTTGTTGATCAGCCTAGTCCAATACAGACATAATTGCACAGAACTACCAACACTAGAAAGGGACTCATTAAAGTGTGTATCTTTGCAAACACCTGGAATTCCTCATTCTGTCCACCCCAATTTGCAGATATGCCTTACATCAATTAGTTTTTTTAGTAAACTGTTTGATTTGACATTTTAAACTGGTATTGGGAAATTGGGTTCTAGCAGCACATCCTTGTCATTTCATTTCCTGACTGAATCCTTTAATTGAAGAAGAAGGGTCTTTATTATCATTGTACATACATGGATACATACAACGAAATGTGTCCCATGTTAATTATAGTTAGACACACTCACATTATATGGAACATATATGGGACCGCCTCAAAACACAATATGATGTGTTTTGAGGCAGTAAAAACAACCTGTGGAGTTTTTACAGGATGACTTTGTGTTTTATGGCAGCACCTTGACATCGGGGTGAATGTGAGGCATAATTGTAAAGTGCTTTGAGCGTCTGATGCAGATGGAAAAGCGCTATATAAATGCAATCCATTTACCATTTACCATTTACCATATGTATGACATGCCAGTAGAAATCTGTTAGCCAGTAAAACCATCTACTCCATCTTCCAAAATGCCTAGTTATTTTAAAATGTCCTGACTCCATCTCTTTATTTGGATCCAAAATTTTATTTATTTATTTTGACTGCGTGGAAGAATATGCCCAACTGCATCATCACACTTAATTAAAGCTTTGTCCATCTCACAAATAAAATAAACAAAAAGTGTTTTTCAGGTGAAAGGACATGAAAGGACTTAAAATGGTGCTTCAATGATTGCTAAAAAACAGCATTCTCAGTAAATGAACACTGCCTAATTAGCTTTGTAGTAATTAATGACAGAATTTAAAATAATGAGGTCAACATCAAATCAAATGTCCTATCTCCTTAAAATTGGCCTTGGGTAATGCATGGTGAAAGGGACGTTAGAAGTGGCGCTGTTTCTTAAAACATGGGTTTCAAATGGAAATATTAGAGATATCGGGTCATATTTGGTGGTATGCATTGGTGCTACACGTTGTCACATCCACCACACTATGTAACCACCTTGGGTCGAGGATGGGAACAACCCAGCTGGAAAACTGCTCCATCCCCAGCTTTCGAAATTAACTATTTATCTGCTACCTAGAACCAGTTGAAACATGAGTGTTTCCTTGTTTTTCTCCAGTGACTAGGGTCCTCAAAACTGAATGACCTGCATACTGAATCATACACAGCATAACATGCCACATGTACCAAAATGCAAACTTCAGAAATTTTTGCTGTATTTGTTCACCTCTGAGGTGTGGTGACATTTGGCTTTGCAAAAATGCTTGGACTGTTCTGCTGTTGTGTGACTTAGTGGTTGGCACTGTTGTCTCACAGCAAGAAGGTCTTGGGATCACTTTCCAACGTGTCCTTTCTGTTTGCACATTCTTCCCATGTTTGCATGGGTTCCCTCCGGGTGTTTCAACTTTCAAAGACATGTAGGACAGGTCAATTAGAAATTTTTAATTGACTGTAGTTACACATGCAATTGTGAATACAGTTTGTCTATCTATATGTGACCCTGTGACAGACTGGCATCCTGTCCAGGGTGTACCCTGCCTCACACCCTGTGACTGCTGGGATAGGCTCCCTCAACTCAACTCAGCTCAACTCAACTCAAACTTTATTTTTAAAGCACGTTTAAAACAACAGCAGTCAACCAAAGTACTGTACATAATTAAAAAATGGGTGCCAAGTTAGCCCAGATTCATAAATAAATGAATTAAAAAATACAACAGGCAATGAAACAGATGAAAGTAAAATAAAGAGTAAAAAGTAGTAGGAAATAATTTAATTAAATTTTATTTTATTTACATAGCGCAAACCACAACAACGCTGCCTCAGGTGAAATGCATACGTAAGGTCTAACCTTACCAACCCCTAGAACAAGCACACAGGTAACAGTGGTAAGGAAAAAACTCCCTCTGATGATTTGAGGAAGAAACCTCAAGCAGACCAGACTCAAAGGGGTGACCCTCTGCTTGGGCCATGCTACCGAAAGACTACAAATGAGTAAATTTGTCAACATCAAGCAGCAGAAAAAAAAACAGAAGGAATACTAAGATGAAACAGAGATGTAATAGTTCATTTAGGAAATGCCAGAGAAAATAAATAAGTTTTTAAAGAGGCTTTAAAAGTCTCGAGGGAAAGGGATGATCTAATATTAAAGAGTAGACTATTTCAGAGCCTGGGGGCAGCCACTGCAAAGGCTCTGTCACCTCTCATCTTTAATCTGGTTTTAGGCACCTCCAGCAATAGTTGGTCAGAAGACTGGAAGGCTCTGGTTGGGGTGTAAGGAAAAATAAGTTCCGAAAGATACACTGGGGCCAGGCCACTGAGGGCTGGAAAAACAGTTAAAAGAATTAATTACAAGTTGAGTTGAGTTGTAAAGTTGAGTTCAACATCCAAAACTTGTAAGAGCTCTTTATGTTAAAGAGAGGTAGCAAGTGGACATAAATGCAGCTGCTGTTTTAGAGTGGCTTAAAATAAGGAAAACAATCTTGTTCCTTTGCTTGGATGATTTGAAATCCATTGCATTTCCTTGTTACTGGTTAAATACAGCTTGATATTAGCTGGAAAAACTTAAGAAAAAGTGAGATATATATTTCTCAAAACATTTTTTTTTGTGTAAAAAATGCTTGACAAGATTATTTTTCTATTTAGACAAAAATTAAGTCAAATTTTCTTTAAACACATCTTTTTACTTTCTTAGATATGGGTTTTTGCAGTGTAGGTTTGGATTTTAAGTCCATCTTCAACCACACTGCAAAAAGGGGTGTCTTAAATCAAGATCAAATCAAATAAAATTTATTAATTTACATAGTGCCAATTCATCATAAAATCGCCTCAAGGCGCTTCACACAGCACAAAAAACACAATAAAAAGAATTCAAAGATTAAAACATGATAAAAACAAAAAACACAAAAAAAAAAAAACATAAAAGACCTAAATAATTTGCAATGCAGAACAAGGTCCAACAATGTAATACTATGTAGTTGTGGAGTTTTACCCCATGGTCACATCACAGAAAGAATGACTAAATTTTCATAGAATTGCAGGTGTTTCTATTTATTTTTTGCTACTACACGGTACCTGTTATTGGCATGGTGACAGCATTAACACCAGGCACTTTGTTGGGAAAGTGTAGTGACACGGACCCACAACAGGGGGCGTAAATGAACGGACAATGGAAGGAGTCAAATTATATTATTACTGGTGTGAATGTCACAACCAAACACAGCAGAATCAGAATGTGCAACAGTCAATTAATAAAAGGTGTCGTGTGGGCAGGCTCAACGATAGGAGACGCCCGTCTGGAAACGAACCGGAACCACACGATTTCCACCGCCACCTGAACCCGAGGAATACTGGAGCCGCCAAGTTCCGGAGTCCCCAGGTGGCCACTTTCCCGGAGTGTCGGATCTGGTACTGCTGGCAGAAAGCAAAAGACAGTCAAAGGGTGGGTGTGTGAACACCCAGTAACAATGGTGGGAATGCCACCTCCACCTCTCACTCAGCGCGTTGCAGCGGTCTCAGCTGAAAAGGAGCGCCGTCTTGCACAGCCTCCTCAAAAACGACCGGTTCTCCTGCAAACACTCACAATAATAGATTTATCGATCTCACAAAAGGGGCTGAGAGTATTACCTCCAGATGAAGATGATATCTCGGCAGTTTGGTGGAGGTGTCTTCCTGCTTTTATACCAGATGTGTTGATTAGTGACAGCTGTCACGGATGATGGGTGACAGCTGTCACCACGGCTTGTTCCTGAGGCGGCAGCGCCCTCTCGTGCCTGAAGCCCGCACTTCAGGCAGGGCGCCTTCTGGTGGTGGGCCAGCAGTACCTCCTCTTCTGGCAGCCCACACAACAGGACCCCCCCCCTCAACGGGCACCTCCTGTCCAGGTGGCGACGATAGAAATCGGCCAGGAGGGCCGGGTCCAGGATGAAGCTCCTCTTCACCCAGGAGCGTTCTTTGGGTCCATACCCCTCCCAGTCCACCAAATACTGGAAACCCCGGCCCATTCGACGGACGTCCAAGAGCCGGCGAACTGTCCAAGCTGGCTCCCCGTCGATAATACGGGCAGGAGGCGGCGCCGGACCGGGTGCACAGAGGGGTGAGGTGTGATGCGGTTTTACCCTGGAGACATGAAAGACCGGATGGATCCGCAGTGAGGCCGGGAGTTGGAGCCTCACTGCGGTAGGACTGAGGACCTTGAGGATGGGGAAGGGTCCAATGAAGCGGTCCTTCAATTTGGGGGACTTGACCTGGAGAAGAATGTCCTTGGTGGAAAGCCACACCTCCTGCCCGGGCTGGTAAGTAGGGGCCGGGGACCGTCGACGGTCTGCATGGGCTTTAGCCCTCGTCCGGGCCCTCGACAAGGCTGAACGGGCGGTGCGCCACACCCGACGGCATCTCTGCAGGTGGGCCTGGACCGAGGGCACACCGACCTCTCCCTCCACCACAGGAAACAAAGGGGGCTGGTACCCCAGACACACCTCGAATGGGGAGAGGCCGGTGGCAGAGGACACCTGGCTGTTATGAGCGTACTCGATCCAGGCCAGATGTTCACTCCAAGCTGTCGGGTGTGCGGAGGTCGTGCACCTGAGGGCCTGCTCCAACTCCTGGTTGGCCCGTTCGACCTGTCCGTTAGTCTGCGGGTGATACCCAGACGAGAGGCTTACAGTGGCCCCCAGTTCCCGGCAGAAACTTCTCCACACCTGCGAGGAGAACTGGGGACCGCGATCCGAAACGATGTCTGTTGGTATGCCATGCAGCCGGACAACATGGTGGATGAGGAGATCCGCCGTCTCCTGGGCCGACGGGAGCTTCGGGAGGGCCACGAAGTGGGCCGCCTTGGAGAAACGGTCCACTATCGTGAGGATGGTGGTGTGCCCCCGGGACGGCGGGAGGCCCGTGACAAAATCCAGACCGATGTGGGACCAGGGGCGGTGAGGCACAGGAAGTGGCTGTAGAAGTCCCTGTGCCTTCTGGTGGTCAGCCTTGCCCCTGGTGCAGGTGGTGCAGGCCTGGATGTAAGCCCGGACATCAGTCTCCAGGGACGCCCACCAGAAGCGCTGCCGGACCACTGCCATGGTCCTACGCACCCCTGGGTGGCAGGAGAGTTTGGACCCGTGACAGAAGTCCAGGACGGCAGCCCTGGCCTCTGGTGGGACGTATAGTCTGTTCGTCGGTCCTGTTCCGGGATCCGGGCTCCGTGCCAGGGCCTCCCGGACGGTCTTCTCCACGTCCCAGGTCAGAGCAGCCACGATAGTGGACTCCAGGAGAATGGGTTCCGGTGGATCCGACAGCTCGGTGTTGACTTCCTGTTCATGCACCCGGGACAGGGCATCCAATCTTTGGTTTTTGGTCCCGGGGCGGTAGGTGATCCGGAAGTCAAAACGGCCGAAAAACAGTGACCAGCGGGCTTGCCTGGGGTTCAGTCGCTTGGCGGTCCTGATATACTCCAGGTTCCGGTGGTCAGTGAAAACCGTGAAAGGCACTGACGCTCCCTCCAGCAGGTGTCTCCACTCCTCAAGGGCCTCTTTCACCGCAAGGAGCTCTCGATTGCCCACGTCATAGTTCCGCTCTGCTGGGGTCAACCTGCGGGAAAAATAGGCACATGGGTGAAGAACCTTATCGGTTTCTCCGCTCTGGGATAGCACGGCTCCTATCCCCGAGTCAGAGGCGTCCACTTCAACCACGAACTGGCGACCAGGATCGGGCTGCACCAAGACCGGAGCAGTCGAGAACCGGCGTTTCAACTCCCTAAACGCGGCTTCGCACCGATCCGACCAGGTGAAGGGAACTTTTGGTGAGCTCAGGGCCGTCAGGGGGCTAACAACCTGACTATACCCCTTAATGAACCTCCTGTAGAAATTTGCGAAGCCGAGGAACTGTTGCAGCTTCCTACAGCTTGTCGGTTGGGGCCAGTCTCTCACCGCTGCGACCTTGGCCGGATCCGGTGCGACGGAGTTGGAGGAGATGATAAACCCCAGGAAGGACAAAGAAGTGCGGTGAAACTCACACTTCTCGCCCTTCACAAACAACCGGTTCTCCAACAACCGCTGCAAGACCTGACGTACATGCCGCACATGGGTCTCAGGGTCCGGAGAAAAGATGAGTATATCATCCAGATATACGAAGACGAATCGGTGCAGGAAGTCCCGCAAGACGTCATTAACCAAAGCTTGGAACGTCGCGGGGGCGTTAGTGAGGCCGAACGGCATGACCAGGTACTCAAAATGACCTAACGGGGTGTTAAATGCCGTCTTCCATTCATCTCCCTTCCGGATCCGAACTAGGTGGTATGCGTTCCTAAGATCCAACTTTGTGAAGATTTTGGCTCCAAGCAGGGGGGTGAACACTGAATTCAACAAAGGCAACGGGTATCGGTTGCGAACCGTGATCTCGTTCAGCCCCCGATAATCAATGCATGGACGACGACCGCCATCTTTTTTACCCACGAAAAAGAAACCCGCTCCCATCGGAGAGGTGGAGTTACGGATCAGCCCGGCAGCTAAGGAGTCCCGGATGTAGGTCTCCATCGATTCGCGCTCAGGTCGGGAGAGGTTGTACAGCCTGCTGGACGGGAACTCCACGCCTGGCAACAAATCGATGGCACAATCATATGGATGGTGCGGGGGAAGAGTGAGTGCCCGATCCTTGCTAAAAACGTCAGCAAGATCGTGGTACTCAACCGGCACCGCCGACAGATTGGGGGGTACTTGGACCTGCTCCTTCGCCTGGGAACCGGGAGGAACCGAGGATCCCAAACACCTCCGATGGCAGGTTTTGCTCCACTGTACCACCACCCCGGATGGCCAATCAATCCGGGGATTGTGTTTCAACATCCAGGGGAACCCCAGAATCACACGGGAGGTAGAAGGAGTCACAAAAAACTCAATCTCCTCCCTATGATTCCCTGACACTACCAGAGTTACTGGTGGTGTCTTGTGTGTGAGTAAAGGGAGTAGGGTGCCATCTAGTGCTCGCACCTGCAATGGTGTAGGTAGCGCCACCAGAGGGAGCCCTACCTCCCTGGCCCATCTGCTGTCTAACAGATTCCCTTCTGACCCTGTGTCTACCAGTGCTGGGGCCTGAAGGGTTAAATCCCCACTAAGGATTGTAACTGGGAGTCTTGCGGCAATATGTGTGTATCCCACGTGAAGTTTTTGGCCCACCCTAAGCCCAGTCTCTAGGGGCGGGCATTGGTGTTTAACCGTTCGGGGCAATCGCTCAATTGATGCTCCATTGAGCCATAAACAAAACACGCCCCGCGTGGAAACCTCCTCTGTCTATTAGGTGGTCTAAATGTGGCCCTGCTCGTGTCCATAGCTTCGTCAGCAGGGGGAGCTGTCACCCCACGGGACGTAGAGGCCAGGGAGCGTGGGAAGGGCGGACCCTTCTCGGACCCGGAAGGAAGAGGGACGGCGCGCGCCCGGCCACGTCCTTCGTCTCGTTCCCGACGGCGTTCCTCCAACCGATTGTCTAACCGTATAACGAGATCAATAAGCCCATCTAATTCCCGCGGTTCATCCTTGGCCACTACGTGCTCCTTAAGCCCATCTAATTCCCGCGGTTCATCCTTGGCCACTAGGTGCTCCTTTAGGACTGACGACAGTCCGTTTACAAAGGCAGCGCGGAGCGCAGCGTTATTCCAGCCGGACCTCGCAGCCGCGATGCGGAAGTCGACCGCATAAGCGGCTGCGCTCCGGCGTCCCTGTCTCATCGACAGCAGCACAGTTGAAGCGGTCTCTCCCCTGTTAGGGTGATCAAACACAGTTCTGAACTCCCTCACAAACCCAGTGTACGTGTGAAGGAGCCGTGAATTTTGCTCCCAAAGCGCTGTAGCCCAAGCGCGTGCATCTCCCCGAAGCAGAGTGATCCCATAAGCTATTTTGCTTGCGTCTGACGCGTACATGACGGGACGTTGTGTGAAGACGAGCGAACACTGCATAAGAAAGTCCGCGCACGTCTCCACACAACCTCCGTATGGCTCAGGAGGGCTTATGTATGCTTCAGGGGATGGTGGGAGGGGTTGTTGGACCACCACTGGAACATTAATATCTAGCACAGGATCGACAGGAGGAGGAGCTGCAGCAGTGCCCTGAGCGCTCGCCGCCACTTGCGCGGAGACAGCCTCCACCCTGCGGTTCAGGAGGATGTTTTGCTCGGCTATTTGATCCATTCGAGCCGTAAAGGCGGTGAGAATATGCTGTAGCTCACCAATCACGCCTCCTGCAGATGCCTGCGCTCCCTGCTCTCCCATTGGTTGTTCAACAACCTGGTGACGCCCCTCGGAGTCCATGACGCTGGCCGAGATATCCTGTTGGGAAAGTGTAGTGACACGGACCCACAACAGGGGGCGTAAATGAACGGACAATGGAAGGAGTCAAATTATAACACTTTACTGGTGTGAATGTCACAACCAAACACAGCAGAATCAGAATGTGCAACAGTCAATTAATAAAAGGTGTCGTGTGGGCAGGCTCGACGATAGGAGACGCCCGTCTGGAAACGAACCGGAACCACACGATTTCCACCGCCACCTGAACCCGAGGAATACTGGAGCCGCCAAGTTCCGGAGTCCCCAGGTGGCCACTTTCCCGGAATGTCGGATCTGGTACTGCTGGCAGAAAGCAAAAGACAGTCAAAGGGTGGGTGTGTGAACACCCAGTAACAATGGTGGGAATGCCACCTCCACCTCTCACTCAGCGCGTTGCAGTGGTCTCAGCTGAAAAGGAGCGCTGTCTTGCACAGCCTCCTCAAAAACGACCGGTTCTCCTGCAAACACTCACAATAATAGATTTATCGATCTCACAAAAGGGGCTGAGAGTATTACCTCCAGATGAAGATGATATCTCGGCAGTTTGGTGGAGGTGTCTTCCTGCTTTTATACCAGATGTGTTGATTAGTGACAGCTGTCACGGATGATGGGTGACAGCTGTCACCACGGCTTGTTCCTGAGGCGGCAGCGCCCTCTCGAGCCTGAAGCCCGTACTTCAGGCAGGGCGCCTTCTGGTGGTGGGCCAGCAGTACCTCCTCTTCTGGCAGCCCACACAACACACTTGTTGTGTATCGCAGCATTTTTCCTCTTATCTGAAAGCGCTCACAGCTGGCAGCGTCTTGCACATGGCATCCTAACTCAAACCTTAATAGCATGTTTTCCTTCCACATCAGCAATTTGTAATTTGAATTATTTTGCAGTTTTGAACTCCGAGAGAACGCTCGTCCCCAGGTCACTCCTCATCTTGCTCCATTGCACCCCAGGAGATGACGGCTGAAGGAAAGTGTTACAGGAGAGAGATGGCGTGCCTCCTTGGCCTGGTAAAGATTGGGGGTGCCGGCGCACAGCAGGACAGGTGTTCTGAGCTGCACACGGGGGAGTCACACCAGGATGCAGTGCCTGGCCTAAATTCATCTCTGTACCCAGGGAGATAAATGGAAAATCGCGACCCAAACAGTCTAATATCACAGCCCTGGCAGGAATGTGCTTGAACAATGGGAGCGGGGAGGGTTTCCCCTATTATTAGCAAAACGGAGGCGCACACCAATTAATTCCAAACCTAAATGAATGTCTGTTGCTCCTCTCTGTGGCCATAGAAACAGATTAATGGTGAAGAGTAGAAGAAATAATGTTATTCAGTACCATGGTGCAGTGATATAAAATGGGCTTCAATACTTGGCTCATTACTTGATCAACAATTTTTGTCATCTTGCAAACCCTACTTTTTTTTCACATTTATTGTATAAAGTGGTGTGATCTTTCCACTGCCCTTTGTCTTGGAAGAAAAATTAATTCTCATTTGCATTACCACGTCTAAATGTCAGCCACCGATATTTTGTTAGACATTAGTAAAGCTGGCAGCGAGAGGTACTGGATAATTGCACTCAGCCGAGCAGAGGGATTTACATAATTTCAGATAGCAATTAAAGAATCCTTGGGAATTTTCATCCTGACACCACCCCCAAGCCCACTTCCACAGCAGTACAAAAGAAGCATTCGTTTACATTAAACTCCATGCTCCTTGCTGATCATTTGCATGAAATTAAAGGTTTTCATGATCTTGAACAGCGGGGTAACATTTAAAATGCTGTTTTAAAACCTTCACCTTGGAATAATGAAACATTTTTGTTGTTTTTTTTTTTTTTTTTTTTTTTTTTTAGAAGGCAGTGGGAGATCATTGATTGCCTGTCCGCAGCAAAACTTTCTCATTTTCTTTTCAACCAAACAATATAGTGTAATAATACTTCACAATAATTAAAATGTGACTTTGTTTTCCTAAGGTCAGCTTCTATTTGATTGACCTACAGACATCATCCAGCATGCATCTCACCAACTCCTTTAAATATTTACCAGTCAGACAATAAGAAGGAACAGGAGTTCATAAAGTAGATGTGTCTCGAATGTGAACAGAACCAAAAGTCTGACCTGAGGTGTGTGCAGATTTTCTGTCCTTTGTTCTTTCTCCCAAATATGAAATATTGCTTATTTTATGGATAAAAAGTGAGGTTGTTTCATCAAAACACCACAGGTCAAATTTCCATATATATATATATATATATATATATATATATATATATATATAAGTACATGTTTTTGATGGGCATCCTGTATTGCTCAACCTTCAAACTTCATTTTTGGAAACAGAAGGCACTGATAAGGAAAAAAAAGTGGTGGTTTGTCTTATGCCGTCTCCTCTACTGCATGTTACATCCTGTCGTATCCCTCCATATATCTACGGTATGCTGGCTCCGCTGGGGATACATCAGATATATCACAATCCTGACATAATTTAGAGCAAAGTCATTGCCATGACAACCAGGTGTGTGATACCAGCTACTGATGAGAGAAAAAAACTGCTTTTTTCCCTTCCATGCATTGACACCCTCAGACTCATCCTGACCACTCCATCTGCAGTGCATCCAGAAAGTATTCACAGCACTTCACTTTTTCTACATTTCGCATTGTTACAGCTGTATACCAAAATGGATCAATTTTTTTTCCTCAAAATTCTACAAACAGTACTCCATAATGACAGTGTGAGTTGTTTTTTTTTTTTAGATTTTATTTTCCAATTTATTAAAAACAAACAAACATACAAAAACCTGAGAAATCACAGGTCCATAAGTATTCACAGCCTTTGCCATGAAGCTCAAAATTGAGCTCAGGTGCATCCTGTTTCCACTGATCATCCTTGAGATGTTTCTACGGCTTAATTGGAGTCCACCTGGGGTAAATTCAGTTGATTGGATATGATTTAGAAAGGCACACACCTGTCTACATATAAGGTCCCACAGTTGACAGTGCACGCCAGAGCACAAACCAAGCATGAAGTTAAAGGAATTGTTTGTAGACCTCTGAGACTGGATTGTCTTGAGGCAGAAATCTGGGGATGAGTACAGAAACATTTCTGCTGCTTTGAAGGTTCCAATGAGCACAGTGGCTTCCATCATCCATAAATGGAAGACATTAGGATCCGCCAAGACTCTTCATAGAGCTAGCTGCGCATCTAAACTGAGCAATCTGGGGAGAAGGGCCTTAGTCGGGGAGGTGACCAAGAACCCGATGATCACTCTGTCAGAGCTCCAGCATTCCTCTGTGGAGAGAGGAGAACATTCCAGAAGGACAACCATCTCTGCAGCAATCCACCAATCAGCCTGTATGATAGAGTGGCCAGAGAGAAGCCACTCGATCCTTACCAAAAAAAGGCACATGGCACCCTGCCTGGGGTTTGCCAAGAGGCATATGAAGGACTCTCAGACTATGAGAAACAAAATTCTCTGGTCTGATGAGACAAAGATTTGAACTCTTTGGCATGAATGCCAGCATCACACCAAAGCATTCTTCTGTGGAGAAAGGAAAGCATTCCAGAAGGACAACCTTCTCTGCAGCAATCCACTAATCAGGCTTGTATGGTAGTGGCCAGACAGAAGCCACTCCTTAGTAAAAGGCACATGGCAGCCCACCTGGATTCATGGTGGTGGCAGTATTATGCTGTGGAGATGTTTTTCACCAGCAGGAACTGGGAGACTAGTCAGGATTGAGGGAAAGATGAATGCAGTAATGTATAGAGACATATTGGATGAAAATTTGTTCCACAGCACGCTTGATGTCAGACTGGGGTGACGGTTCATCTTTCAGCCGGACAATGACCCTGAGCACACAGCCAAGATATCAAAGGAGTGGCTTCAGGACAACTCTGTGAATGTCCTTGAGTGGCCCAGCCAGAGCCCAGACCTCAATCCGACTGAACATCTCTGGAGAGAGCTGAAAATGACTGTGCACCGATGTTCCCCATCCAACCTGATGGCGCTGGAGAGGTGTTACAAAGAGGAATGGGCAAAACTGACCAAAGATAGCAGTGCCTAGCTTGTGGCATCATATTCACAAAGACCTGAGGCTGCAATTGCTGGCAAAGGTACATCAACAAAGTAAATTGGCAAAACTGCCCAAAGATAGGTGGACCAAGCTTTGATATTGTAATTGCTGCCAATGGTACATCAATGAAATATTGAGCAAAGGGTGTGAATCCTTATGTACATCTGAGTAATTATTTATTTTTTATTTATTTATTTATTTATTTATTTATTTATTTGAATAAATATGCAAAACAACAACAACAAAAAAATCATGTTATCATTATGGGGTGTTGTGAGTAGAATTTTGAGGGGAAATAAATTTACTCCATTTCGACTATGGTAGCAACATATCAAAATGTGGAAAAAGTGAAGCAGTGTGAATACATTCTGGACGCACTGTAAAGAGCTGTATCCACTATAATACATCACAACCATATTCATGGAAAAGATGAACAATCAAGAGGAACATATGGACCTAATGCAACTGAAAAATCTTTTTCTAATCAAAAAAATTGTCATCATTGTCCTGAGTTTTCAATATCCTATGATAACTTTACAGTAATTCATCACTTTCAGATCAAGTTTCCATTGACCATGTCAGGAGATGAATACATCCATTTTAAAGTTCCTGATAAATTTGTCAGAGAATGATCTATTTGATCATTATTTGGTCAGTATTTACGGTGCACAAGAACTGCCCTTGCTAAAGTCTGTTGTTGGCGATGGGCACAAACCCCACTTCAGTGCTACTGAAATGAAGGTCGACTGAGTTACCCACCCTCTCACGTGTGCCACTAGCTTAGCTTATGGCAAACTAAAGGTGGACACTTTCATTTTGGCCAAACAACTATTCAGTTTCTGTATATTCTGTGTTAGTACGTGCGCATGGCCGACATGCTTGATGAATTCCTGCGCAAAAAGTAGTTCCCAGGTAATTGTGATATATTCCTGTGGATAATAAATATATCTCATCTAAATTAATTCTAAAATTTATCACTAATAAAATTATAAAGATAACTGAAGTTTTAAGAGTGGACCTAATAAATTTTAAGAAACTTAAAGTTTATGAGCAACTTCACCTGTTACCGTTCAAGCACATTGTAAACATGAAGATTTCCGATGCAAAACCCAGTATCTCCAAAATCATAAATTTTTAGTTGAGGCCAACATGTACTTTGCTGTCAAGGGAACCATCAGCGTGCAAAATATGAAAGAATTTGAACAAACTGTTTTCATTTTATTGATGAAAGTCTGTGCATTTTCACATATGGTTTCCTTTAAATCTCCATTTTCAACTGCATTTTTCTCCATTAAAAAAAGTACGTACTGGGTTTTGCATCTAAACTCTTCACATTGACACGATGGAGTTTGATGCGGAAGAGTTCAGAAAGATACGATTAGAATGTTTTGATTACCATTTGCAGTTGGCGATGAAAGACTTGGGTGTTAACTTTGTGTTAAAGTCAGAACAAGAAGCTGCACTGAAAGAGATCTATCTGGGAAGAGACACATTCTGTGTGTTGTCGCTCCAACGAGAGCGGCACACTGAGCGGGGTGGCGAGCAGTCCGGCGAGCTTAATCTGTGGGCAAGCTATCCCACATTGCTAAAATAGCAGAGATGTTGCTCCAAGCAGAGCGACACGCTGAGCAGGGTGTGAGTTACCTGTGCTGCTGCCTACTGGTTAAACCTTTTGTCTCACTGCAGTGCATTCTGGGAAAAATGTCGGCATACTCCTTCTTTCGCTATGTGGGATCATGTTGGTCTACAGTTTTGTTTATCTTGTGTGTGTTTAAAGTGATTTTCTGATGTTAATGGTTACCAGACAGGATCAAAAAGTGGAAAAGACTTATCGGACATGAAGGGAAAGATAAATATGGCAAATTTATTGATAAACTAAACATCAACAAACCCATCAACAAACCCATAAAGTTGGATTCTCTGGTGACAGTGGCAAAGAAGAGAACACTGGACAAACTGCTGGACATTATGGACGATGCCAGTCACTCTCTGCACACCATCATCAGCAACCAGAGGAGCCTCTTCAGCCACAGACTGCTCCTTCCCAAGTGCCGGACCAACAGACTGGAAAACTCCTTTGTCCCTCAGGCCATCAGACTGTACAGCTCCTCAATCAGGGGGAGGAGGAGTAACAGGAAGACAGAGAACAGGAAGGAGAGGAACAGTAGTAGCCAGTAAACCAGTACTGATCAGTGTGTCTGGTTTTTATTGTGATTTTATATTCATATTTGCAAACTATTTTTCTTTTTTACTTTCACTTTTGATACTCTGTGTGCTTCTTACCCTATGTGCTACTATACAATGCTGCTGGAGCCTCAATTTCCCTGAGAGTGTCTTCCCAAGTGATCAGTAAAATTCTATTTAATCTAATCTAATCATTTTGACAAAGAGCAGATTGACATGTTGGATTTTATGTGTCGAGGAGTTGCCGGGACGAGATGTAAAATTTTTCCACTGTGCAGCATCACAGGTAACTCCGTCAGCCTCTATTATATCTAAGATTTGCAGTAGCATTCACAATCTCATGGTTGAGGTCTTACCTGTCTGGTTTATCACAGTGTGCTTTTACAACCACAGAATGCCTTTGTTTTTAATAGTGAAGTATGGGATTCCACAGGAGCCAGTTTTGGGGGCCACTGTTATTCTGTCTTTATGTAGCACCTTTTTGTCAGATAATACATTGCTAAGAGATTATTAATACATTATATTAATTTGTTCAAATGATATGGTGATGATGTGCAGATGTTTCCACAATTAATGTAATGCATAATGCACAACTGGAGGCTTGTCTGGCTCCACTGGGATGCTGGATGTAATTAAATTTTCAACTTTTGAATTTTGAAAATACTGACATCATTATTGAAAATGTATGACAGTGATATTGCTATGATTATATAACGCTTTCACTGGTTGACTGATTCATTAAACACAGAGAAAGAGGTGAACATGTTTTGTGTCAGTTTTCATCAGTTCCAGTTTTCATATATTGTTATGAATTTTTTTTTTTTTTTTTTACTGAAGATTCATATCCTGACAGGCAAAAGCCGATTCAATTCTCAAGGTCTAAGATCAAAGTCATTAAAAAATCTTGGAAAATTGGAAAAAAATCTCTATCTTTTACACTGAATGAATTTTCAAAAATTCATAACTGTGGAAAAAAGATCAAATTTCTTTCATATTTGAGGGCATTATGTAGGATGGTATCTGTTATCGACTGACAACGTTTTAAACCTTAAAATTTAATGTATATTTTACATTATATCTTAATCAAACATGCCCCAATCACTCTCATATTTGAAAGTGAGGTACAGACTGGCAATCAATATCACCTAACAGTTTGATACAGATCTGATCTGGATTGTGAATTTTGTGGTCATTTGAATTTAATATTGAAAAGCCCATTTGGTGTACATTTTGCATTATATCTCTATCAAAACTGCTTCAATCACTCTCATTTTTCTGTTATGGATTTATAGTACCTACACCACCAAAACTGGATGGAGGTTCCAATTTTATGCCTGTTTGTCTGTCTTCTACTTATCAATCGGAAACCAAGTACCAGTAAACAATGACAAATTGTGCATAGCAAAGATACCAATTCTTCTGTGAAAATTATCTGAAAGAGAATTCAGAAACTGAAAAGTAAAAAAAAAAAAAAACCTGACAAAACCACAAAACTTTGATTCAAGTGCATGAACTAAATACATACTCCTGACATTTGATCACATCTTATTTAGCTTATGAAAAGTCACTTCTAACAGGACCTTGACCTTGGAATTTTTTTCCAAGGTAAAATTTTGTGGAATTGGAAACGAGTGTTGGCGGAGGTTTGCACTTTATGAGTTCTTGCTAACTGCTGCTGGGGGGGTGTTATAGAGTTGGTGTATTGCACTTTACTGTGTCCTGAACAACAAGTATTCAGATGGCCCAAAATCAGTTCACTTGTATTTATTTCTAAACACATTTTAAATTCTCTACTTCAGAATCAGGATTGCCAATAATTTGACATCATTGAACTTAAAACAACAATTAGTTGAAATAAAAGGTAGCACAAATTGGAAAATACAAATGTTGGCATTCATGGTTCAATCCAAAAACTGTTCCCACAGATGGAAATTCTTCTCTTGCCCCTTTGCTCGGACAAATGTGGAGATGTTTGCTGGTGGAGTGAAGATACATTTTTAATTAGGTCCCATTGGGTTCTGGTGTTATCTGCCATACTGATTAGGATGAACATTAACTTGCTTTAGCCATGGCTCTGGTAATATGCATTGGTGTGTGTGAGTGGTGACAAGTGAATGCATCGTAGAGCGCAAAATGTAATTGGATCTCTTTGTGGACAACATATTCTTAAGAATATGATTTTTAGATGTTCCTTTGGGAACATGTTTAAAATGTTGCATGTCTTATTGGTGTGGCCCGAATGACACATTGGATATGGGTGTGGATCATGAGGATTAGTTAAATCAGACCCGTCTGTGGGGAGGTCTTTGGCTCTGCAGGAAAATGTGCATAATATTAGAAGACTCAAGCTCTCACTTCTTCTTTGTTTTATCACTTTTTAATGTGTACGATCTGCTAAAACAGAAATGCCATCACATTAAACTGAAATAAAAATCCTGATGAACAGTAGTGCTTTGTTAAGATAATAAAGCTCTGTCAGAAGTACAAAGCCTCATCTGAACAATACCCTTCACACTTCTTCCTCGATTCCCTTCCCGTCCTTAAAGGCATCACAGAACATTTTCACACTAGTCGTCCCACCGCTGTGAAATAAATTGTGACAGTAACTCAATATGAAGTGAAATAGCTGAGAAAGCCTTGAGTTCACTTGCGCTGACAGTGCTGTTTAATTCCATCTTGTGCCAACCTGACATTTCTGCTGCTACTAAATATTAAACATGTGTACCCGTTTCATTTGCATCTGGTAATGAGGTGGGAGACAGCGCCCAACTGGTCAAGCCCCTCTCAGGGTATAGCACCCGTGCTGCCTCCAACGCAGTCACATGGACAAGAGTAAACCAACAGGCAAAATTGAAAAAGAAAAAAATAAATAGATGGAGCAATCGCGTATGTGTGTGTGTATGTGTGGGTAGATGCGCATGTGCATGTGTGAGCATGCGCCAGAATTCAAAAACCAGTCTGAAAATGACCCCGGCGCTCCAGCATCGTCTGACATTTTTCTCTGAATCTTTTAAGCTGCATCCCTTGCTGCAAAATGCATTAGCGGAGACAGAGAGGAAACAGAGGCACAAGAGGAGAGGGTTAAATGTGATTGCTCTAAATGTCATCACATCTTCATAATGCAATATATATTCATGATCTGGCAGTCCGGGAGGGCAGGCATCATGGCTGCGTTCTGTAATTCAAATGTTTTATCCCAATTTTGATTCGCCATATAATTCTCGGCAGACGTTTCAAACTACAGTGTGTGTCTGTTTTTAGGCTCTGCAGATTTAGATGGACTGCTGTGTGACTCAGAAATGCAGTGGGATGCTCACAGAGAAGCCACGACCAGGCGACCATCAGCCCACTTTCATATTACACCTAAACTAAAAATAAATAAATAAAATAAGTCACATCTTTAATGAAATGAAATGGAAAAAACACACAGATACATATATATTCCATCCATCCATCCATTTTCTTCTGCTTTATCCGGAGTCAGGTCGCGGGGGCAGCAGCTCAAGCAAAGCCGCCCAGACCTCCCGATCCACACACACCTCCCCCAGCTCCTCCGGGGGAACCCCAAGGCATTCCCAAGCCAGCCAAGAGATGTAGTCCCTCCAGCGTGTCCTGGGTCTTCCCCAGGGCCTCCTCCCAGTGGGACGTGCCCGGAACACCTCTCCAGCGAGGCGTCCAGGGGGCATCCGGAAAAGATGCCCGAGCCACCTCAGCTGACTCCTTTCGACGTGGAGGAGCAGCGGCTCGACTCCGAGTTCCTCCCGAGTGATATATATTTATATATAGATATGTCTGTCTAGATAGATAGATAGATGGATAGATACACACACACATACACCTCACGTTTTTTTTTTTTTTTTTGTGCTCCGTTGATGAAATGAGTCAAATTTTCATGACGGCGCTTTTTTAACTCACTATTCCTAACCCTACTCCCACCCCCAACCCTAACCATAACCTAAACCTAGTCCTTACCCCAACCCTAACCAGCTTCGGCACGAAGCTGCTGACGGCGGAGCAAAAGTAACTCAGTGTTGAAGTCTCACAGGACATGCTGTGACATGCACACAATTTCTCGGATAGTCACACGACCGAAAAGCCACCAAAAGCCATCTCAATCTTCCGAATGGTGGAAGAGGTGGGCATCATTTTTCGGAGTCCAGCATAAAGGACCCGTCGATCGACCACAGCCAGGTGAAATATGAGCATCCCCCTGGTCTTCTCTAACTGCTGGAATCCTCAGCACTGAGACACCTGCATGCTCGGTGGTGTACAGAGAAAGGTGTCACATGGCCAAAATGTTGCAGCTGATGGCAGTTCTGCACAATACAAGTGATACTACTCATTTTCATTTCCCAAAGTAATCTGTCATTCCAGTGGTACTCAAGGATCATCCGGACAGATCCAGTACTGAAGCGATAGTTGTCACCTTAGGTCACTGGTTAGCATCCAAGTCTCACTCAATGCAGTAAGACAGGAAGCACCAGGACCCTAAAGATGTTGACCTTCATTCCCCTGCAGAGGTCACAAACACCTTTGACCAGCAACCTCATGACTCCATAAGCGCTTTCTAGGCACCTCTCAGTCTTCAAGACTCACATATGTCTCTGCCACTGCAGAGACTCCACTTTATACTATGTCAATATGGCCCAGATGTGGGGGTCACTGGTCATCACCTGTATCTGTCAGAATCTAAAATTACTGAATATACAGTCATTTTACAGACTTCACTTAAATAAATTTTGTGGGCCCACTTACAGACTGAGTGACTGACTGGGTCCATTAAGCCCCCATTTGCCCTGCCAATTGCAGTAAACAGCAAATAGTTTCTTAGAATACTGTAATTTCCGGACTACAGAGCGCACCTGAATATTAGCCCCACCCACCAATTTTAAAAAGAAAAAAGAAACTGTACGTAAATAAGCCGCACTTGTCTATAAGCCACAGGTCTTCATGTTGTAACATGAGATACAGTGAGGAAACTAAGTATTTGAACATCGTGCGGTTTTGCAAGTTCTCCCACTTAGAAATCATGGAGAGGTCTGAAATTTTCATCTTAGGTGCATGTCCACTGTGAGAGACATAATCTAAAAAAAAAAAAAAAAATCCAGAAATCACAATGTATAATTTTTAAATAATTTATTTGTATGTTACTGCTGCAAATAAGTATTTTAACACCTACCAACCAGCAATAATTCTGGCTCACACAGACCTGTTAATTTTTCTTTAAGAAGCCCTCTTATTCTGCACTCTTTACCTGTATTAATTGCACCTGTTTGAACTTGTTACCTGTATAAAAGACACCTGTTCACACACGCAGTCAATCACACTCCAACCTGTCCACCATAGCCAAGACCAAAGAGCTGTCTAAGGACACCAGGGACAAAACTGTAGACCTGCACAAGGTTGGGATGGACTACAGGACAACAGGCAAGCAGCTTGGTAGAAGACAACAACTGTTGTGATTATTTATTAGAAAGTGGAAGAAACACAAGATGACTGTCAATCTCCCTCGGTCTGGGATTCCATGCAAGATCTCACTTTGTGGGGTAAGGATGATTCTGAGAAAGCTCAGAACTACACAGGAGGATCTGATCAGTGACCTAAAGAGAGCTGGGACCACAGTCACAAAGATTACATTAGTAACACATGATGGTGTCATGGTTTAAAATCGTGCAGTTCAGCAAGGTCCCCCTGCTCAAGCCAGCACATGTCCAGGCCCATTTGAAGTTCACCAGTGACCATCTGGATGATCCAGAGGAGGAATGGGAGAAGGTCATGTGGTCAGATGAGACCAGAATAGAGCTTTTTGGAATCAACTCCAATTACCATGTTTAGAGGATGAGAACAACTCCAAGAAAACCATCCCAACCGTGAAGTATGGGGGTGGAAACATCATACTCTGGGGGTGCTCTTCTGCAAAGGGGACAGGACGACTGCACAGTATTGAACGGCGGATGGATGGGGTGATGTATTGTGAGATGTTGGCAAACAACCTCCTTCCCTCAGTAAGAGCATTGAAGATGGGTCAGGACTGGGTCTTCCATCATGATAATGACCCCAAACACACAGCCAGGGCAACTAAGGAGGGGCTCCGTAAGAAGCATTTCAAGGTCCTGGAGTGGCCTGGCCAGTCACCAGACCTGAAATCAATAGAAAATCTTTGGAGGGAGCTGAAACTCCAAACCTGGCTGATCTAGAGAAGATCTGTATGGAGGAGTGGACCAAAATCCCTGCTGCAGTGTGTGAAAACCTGGTGAAAAACTACAGGAAACATTTGACCTCTTTAATTGCAAACAAAGACTACTGTACAAAATATTAACATTGATTTTCACAGGTGTTCAAATACTTATTTGCAGCAGTAACATACAAATCAATTTTTACAAAATCATACTTTGTGATTTCTAGATTTTTTTTTTTCTTTTTTAGATTATGTCTCTCACAGTGGACATGCACCTAAGATGAAAATTTCAGACCCCTCCATGATTTCTAAGTGGGAGAAGTTGCAAAATTGCAGGGTGTTCAAATACTTATTTTCCTCACTGTATTTACACAGAAAAGCATTAGAAAGATTTCTAATACTGTAAATGCTTTTTTTCCCCTAAGTGTTACACGTACATATCAACGCGCACCTCACCCAGCTTATGCACGGTGTCTCTGCTCCACATGGAGAACTGAGAAATTTTAACTTTTTCTTGAGATTTCATCACGTGCAGCCATGATCGGATGGAGTCTGTGGTAAATTAGTCATTAATGAGGCGCTGTGACTTCTTTCAACTTGTTGCACCAAGACAGAGAAAAGAGTGCGGAAGAGTGGGGGAGAGAAGGCTCCATTCCGCTGATTTGATGGTGCAACTGTGCATGAGGAGCGCAGCTTTCAGGAGATCAATTGACAGCATCAATTGACAGCATCAATTGACGTATCTGGACTTCTGAAAAAGCCTGTAAAAAATCAATATTAGCTGCATCATTGTATAAGCCACAGTGTTCAAACCGTGTGGAAAAAGTAGAGGCTAATTACGGTATGCCGTTATATGCACGCTGCAGCCAAAATTTGTCTTCTCCACTTCACTCACTCATATCACTCACATGCCCTGATACCACCTACCTTCAAAAATTGAAACTGACTATTCACTGTTACTCACTGGTATTTCGATGTCTCCCCTAACCACACATTTTTTGAACATGTTTAAAACTATCCCAATTACTCAAAATGACCTACAGAACTCCTCTTACCACCTATTAACACCCATTACACCCTGTTTAAGGCCCCAATTAGGGTTTTTATGCCACAAATGCAATTAATCATCTTTCAAAAATCTGCAATGGCAGGCGTTCTGTCGAGATGAGCTCCCCATTGAGCTGAGCTCCTCGTCATGTAACGACAATATTTTCCTTTAAAGACCGCATGTATATGCAAGTCTTTACTTTTTTAAAGTGAAAAGACACGTATTACTGTATTTTTATGTAAAGACAAAACTTACGTGGGTTTTCTTCGGTGGTGGAGCTCATCTCTGCGGGTGACCATGTCCCGTTGAGATGAGCTCCACCCACAAGTGCGCATGTGCTCCTCACCCATTGAGTTGAGCTCAGCCACCAAAGAAAAGCAGAAAACCCACAAAGGTTTTGTTGTTACATAAAAATACAGTAATGTGTCTTTTCAATTTAAAAAAAGTAAAGACTTTCTTGGTCTTTAAAGCAGAATATTGTCGTTAGATGATGGGGAGCTCATTGAGACAGGGAGATGTGCATGTGTAGTTGCGCGGTAAAGACAGGTAGATAAACTTGACGTGGGGATGTGTTAAAATCCGGTGTTGAGAGAACTGCGCATGCGTGGTGGAGATCCTGTCGATGAGTAGATCATCTCGACGGGACATTGGCTTTACAAACTGTCCAATATTGATGTCAAAAGTGACTTGAAAATGTCAGCCTGCCATCATTGCTTAGTTCTCTTCTCAGATCAATAAAAACTCTTGGGCCAGGTTTGTATCATCATAGATCATCACATCATAGATGCGCCCACATAACTGCAGAGGGAAACCTAAACTTAGTGCAGACGTCAGTTCAGTCTTTAGGGTGCAAAAATGAGCTAAATGAATACAAGTCATTTAATTTAGGCACATATTGAAAGTGATCGTGTGCTTCAGCATTTGAAAATAAAAGCCACCTCGTCTGATGTCCTGCATGAATAAAAGCCTGCTCTGTCACATTGTTTTGACAGGATATAATCATAACCACTTTGAAAAGAAGTCAGTATCAGTGTGAGAAAAGTTTAGACGTTCACTTTAGTGGTGTGACTTCTGCAGGGCAGATTGAGTCCCCCCCCCTTGCTGTCATGGCTCCGTTCCGTGTATCACTCCGCAGCCGTTAAAGTGCACAGACGTCCTGCCTCCCTACAAGGGCTTGTATCGCTTTCATAATACCTATCAGATATGTCGCAGGAAATCAAACCTTGATCAAAACCCGAGTCGACTGTCTCAGAGAAACAGGGAAACATCAAAGAGCGTACAGTAGAAAGGCAGAGGCGGTTGAAGTTTTGCAGGTGGGGGGGCATCTTCCATCTTCCTGTTAATTCGCTCCGCGAGAGCTGTTAAGCATATTCGCCAGTCACCGAGAATCGTGTCCACTCGCGGGCCTCCGGTGGGACTATGTGTCCTGAGGTTTACTGTTGCGAGCTTGTCATGTCCACGTCAACAGCACTTATCGCCGCATGTGCGCGCGAGCGCCGAGACATTTCCCAGGCATTTAGCTGCCTGTTTGTCTTCTCTTGATTTCCCCTGCAAATCTGTCACATATAGTCTTCACCTGACACCTCACGGCGTGCTCCTCTCTCAAATACTGTCAAAACACGAGGATCCGGCAGGAAGAGAGAGCAGCAGGAAAGCGCAGATTGCCAAATGTTATAAACTGATCAGGCAGTGAAAATAATGACCTGTGTAGGCAAAGTGGTCTGCGATCGTTTACTTCATCAACGCTCTGACTGCGTTCCAAATAAGAAAAAATGAACAGTTTGTGTTCACAGTTTTGTTTTTGCAGCTCATTTGGACTCTGATATATCAGATGCTGCTTTATGGCACTCACACATTGAGTTTGTACATCTCCAAGACTTTCTCCCTTTTTTTATTTTGTCTCTCTGGGTAGAAGCCCTGGCACGAGAACAATGCACCTCATAGTGAAAGCCTGGCATCGAATCAAATGCTCCTCTTTGCTGCATTTTTCTTTCCTCGCCTTTCTTCCCCAGTGAATCCCTTCTATTATTTCAATAAGCTCTTGGTTTTAATACATTATTGATCTTAGGGTTGAACCGAGGGCCACTGCATTAGCAGGATTCCAAAGCCCATCATGGCATGACACTCATGTACTCGTGAAAAATTATACCAATTATGAAATCAACCAACAACAACCTCAAAAAGCAATCAATTGTCACATTGGAAAGCATTTTGTCCCACAATGCTATTGGCTTTGCGGTTACACGGAAAGAGTGGGCGTTGGGTGTTTAATGACTTCCAAATACTGATTTCTCTCTTCTTTTTTTTTTTTAAGAAGAAAAAAAACATTACTATTCACTTGGGGAAGCTTTTCTGCTAAAGTAAGCTTTGGATTATTTTTTAACTACTCTGTGCCAATGAAACAACATTTATCGCTGATTAGCCTTTGTGACACTCGTGAAGCACGTACACTTAAAAGCCTACATTAAGCCTGTGAATTTTGATTAGTTTGTTACATTTCAGTCCATGAAGAAACAATATTTTCATTTGAATTCTGCAAAAGCCACAAAGCAATACCTACAAGAGAAAGCCATTTCCAGAAGCTTTAAAGTGGGTGGGGTGCAGCAGCTGGGTGCTCCAGGAGTCAAGTGCAAGCTACAGTACATCCCTGCCTGCGTTTCAATATGTCACGGCATTCCTGTCATTTAGTGCCCTCATGCACAAACCTTTAACTCAGTGATAGGAAATGTAGAACCAAACTCACTGTTTGTCACAGCACGAGTAACATAAGGGCTCCTTCACACATAGTACTAATGTGGTCAAATTGCGCATGAAGCAGGAACCGTATGCAGTACGTGTAAAATCGTAGCTGCCTCCAACGCCTTGTACACCTGTTGCTACAACTATTTGCGCACACCAGCGGCTGAAAGACAGAGTGTGAGCCATGAGAGCCTGTTCAATCCCTCTCACAGCAGGTGTCGGCCAAATTCCAGGTGACACACATGCACATCTAACACCACTCGCTTGGCACTTAGAGAATGTGTGGCCATTGGTGCTATTAGCATGAAAACAGTGAGCAGACAATCACTTTCGAGCTGGTGATGAAATTTGTCTAAGCGCCTCCACGACTGTGAAGTTGCCAAGTACACATATGGTGTGCCAGAGTCAGCTCCCCCCACAACACGTGTGTACATATGGTTTGTGCGCCCCCCCCCCCGCAGGTGAGGCACCTCTCACCTGATCACAGAGTGACACCTTGGTCTGTGCGCTGAATAGACGAGGGAGTGGCTGGCTGCTAACAGTTTGTTGAGACATCTCTGGTCCTGAACGTCACAGCTGCAGACCACGTACCATGTTTTGATGGACAATCGTGTGTGTGTGCTTGCTGTCCTCATGTGGAAATACATAAAAATATATATCGCATTTGCGACGGGCTGGAGAAACGGACCGTCAGTTCATGTGGACACGCAGCAGGCGATCTGAATGTCACGCATGTCCTGTGAGCGGCGCAGGACTATATAACAAGCCAACACTGCAACAAATATGCCACTTTCAGTCATGTATCAGAAGAAATATGCCCTAACAAACACAGTTTGGTCAGTTATCACTGCACTTTTTTTCTTTTTTTTTAAAAATATGTTTATCTGCTTGTTGATTTTAGCCATTTCACGCTCCTGTTATAAGACAGTGACTATAGTGGTAAATATAGTGGAGTGGTAAAGTTTCCGTCTGGTAATCAGAGCTTTTATAAATTGCAAGTTCGAATCCTATGAGTGGCATTTATTTTTTAATTAACCAGGGTTATTTAACCGTGGGGTTCTGTATTGTGTCCCCTTTTATTTATTATTAATATCAACCCAGTGATATTCACTAAATATAAAGCTGTTTGTCATTTTTCTCCACATCAGCGGTGTGATTTGGTGCACCACGTCCCACCTGCTCGCACGACAACGTCGCGTTCACACCGTTGCAGCAGGTTCGTTCATGCCTGTCCATCGGCTTGATGTTTTCATGGTTCACTCATATGATGATATCTTAATTAATCATGAGGAAAATGATTCTGGTTAAGAAAACTTACCTGTTGCTGGATAACTCCAAGAAATCACTTAAGGGAGCATGGCACTAATGTTATGCCCATGCATAACATCAGTGTTGCATTGTTACCAAGGGTGATCCTGTGTGGTTGCATCTTGACTGGCCGGAGACGCACAACACAAGACAGCATTAGCACAATGACATAACAGTAAATGTGAAAATGAGGCAAGTGTGAAGAATGCATGAAGCAACATATTGTGTCTTAAAACAAAGCCAGATATTATCACTAATAAGGGGCCAATGGCGAAAAGTATGGCTTGACATCATGGATATTGTAATATAGATACAAGCAAAGTATGTAAGTCCCTTCAGCTGCTCCCTTGTTTGCACTCGGGGTCGCCACAGCAAATCCAAGGTGGATCTACATGTTGAATTGGCACAGGTTTTACGCCGGATGCCCTTCCTGATGCAACTCCACATTACATGGCGAAATGTGGCAGGGGTGGGATTTGAACCCGAAACCTTCTGAACTGAAACCAGCGCATTAACCACTTGGCCACCACCCCTGCAAGATACAAGCAAAGTATGCTGTTTAAAAAAAAAAAAAGTGATCTGAAAGCCAAGACAACAAAGACTGTTTTCACTATAATTGTTATTTTGAGAAATGTATTTGGTGGAAAGTTATGCTGGTGACTGGTATAACTTCATTTGATGTTAATGTTTTGTGTCAATTTATCAAAATATCCATATATATTGGAAATTTGAAAAAAATACATCTTGTTTTATTTATTTAAGAATGCAAATGCATTCTTCATTTTCAAAATTAAACCAATTGTAGACACAAAACAATGAATTCATGTCAGATGGTGTAACCAAACCAATGGCATGAAATTACCTGCGTCTAAATAAGGCTGTATTTATGAGAAACAGTGTGTTAAAAGCTAGAGTCTAGATCATATGTTGTTCTCTGCTATAACACACTGTATTACCATCTGCATTTCATTTATTTGGCATTGATTTCATGTAGACTCTAGATGTTGTGAATAATTGTCATCAGGTGTATTTGGTTTAGACAAGGCTATATACTCCTATAGTAGACTATGGGTGTATAGCCTTGCCTAATCCAAAATGAACCTGATCTAGTTCATAACTTGGGGTAAAATTTAGCCAATGAATAATTAAATCAGGGAAAACTGGTAGGTTGTTAATCTTGCTTGCGTCACCAAGCTGACACAATAGTACTCCTACGACTAAATTTTAGCTGATGGATAAAAATCAGCCACTGTGTGGTATCTATAGAAATTCAGAGATCTATGTGGAAAACTCAAATTAAGGTCACTTTTATTGTTTACAATCTGCTTTATCCATGACATCTAAATGACATTTTAATGAAAATTCTAGACAGCTTATTTTGAATAGTTTTCTACAAGATGCAGAAGGTTGAACAGTGGTGAATTGCATGTGTCTTTGGGGGGACGGGTGGCTTGACGGGTGCACGGAATCAGAGCCAAATAAATGAAGTGGAGATGGTAATACAGTGTGTTATAGCGGAGAGTGACAAGCCCGTTCCTCCCATGAAGCAGCTGAGCTGGCATTAAACAGACAAGACATCCCGTTCAGTCAGTTATCAGCCCAGGAATAATGAAGGAACAGGCCAGGAGACCAGGACGAGTCACCCTAGTCAGCCAAGTGGAGAATTTAATTTCGTGCAGGTTTGTCTGCAGCCAAGCATTTCCCCATCGGAGGTCCACTGGTACTTGGGTGAGCATGGACAACTCAGTGCACCCGACTCAGTCTCTCTGGCACTGACAGAGACATGTGGTGATGGATTTTAGAGTGTCTGTGGGAGACGGTGGGCTTAAGATAGCTGTTAAAGAGAGGAGAGAGCAATGATTTCAGAGGAAAGTCAGAAAATGATCCCTCGTGGTTCTCATTTTCCTACGTAGGGGTCCATAAATCACATTCAGTGATATAATAAAGATGTTCTATGTGATCAAAGATATGCAGGATAAGAGTTTGTTGGTCAGCTTTCCTTCAATATCCACATCATTACCTTACTGATATAAAGGCCCCTTCAACATGATTGAAGCCGACTAGCGCTCGAAGGAGGAATTGCATGCCAGTCGCGAAAAATCAGAGCTGCCTCTAACGCCTCGTACACCTGTCGCTACAAGTATTCGCACACACCAGTGGCCGAAAGACAGAGTGCCCTGTGAGAGCCCATTTGATCCCTCTCGTGGCAGGTGTTGGCTGACACTTAGAAAATGTGTGGCCATTCACGCTGTTAGCACAAAAATAGTGAGCACATGGCCACTTTCGAGCTGGCTGTGGAATTTGTCAATGTGCCCCCACGACTGTGGAGTTGCCTAGCAACACACATGTGGCATACCAGAGTGTCAGCTCCCTCCTCAACACATGTGCCGTGTCTGTGTCACGCATGTTGAGCTCCCCTGCTACCCCCCTGCCACAACACATGGCATGCGCATTTTGCATGCTACCCCGCTCCACCCCCTGCAACACGTGGCATGCGTGTGTCGCATGCTCCCCGCTCCTCTCCCACAACACATGTGGTGTGCACATGTGGGGGGCCACATTTGCATGTAATGCTGATATGTATGTTCAGATGAGGAGCGGCCAGCAAGAGTGCACACAGCATAATGAGGTCGCCTCTCAGCTGATCTCTGGCCAGAGACTCACTGACAGCTGGAAATGACAGCTCAGTGCACACATGTCACATTAAAAACACAGAGACCACAGCCACGACAGGAATACAAATAATTACTACAATAACTACTTACACAATTACATGCCAAAAACAAACAAACAAAAAAAAATCACATAACACAGAAACAGAAAATTAAACTTTGTTCTTTGTGCTGAATGGACAGGGCGCGTCGCTGGCCGCCAACAGCAGCAGCTGTTCTGGTTCTGGATGTCACAGCTGTAGAACACATACTGTGTTTTGATGGACATGACCTTACAACTGTCCACCGTGACGCACGTGTGTGTGCTTGCTGTCATCACGTGGAAATACTTAAAACATATATTGTTTTTGCGACAGGCTGGAGCATGTGCACAGCATGCACATTGATAAGTTGTCCCAGGTGAAACAGACCATCAGATCATGTGGACATGCAGCAGGCAATCTGAATGTCATGTCTGTCTGACAGGACACACATGTCCTGTGAGCGGCATGCCGCAGGACTATGACAAGCCAACAGTGCGACAAATACACCACTTTCAGTTATGTATCACCAAAAATATGTCATAACAATTGCAGTTTTGTCAGTTATTACGGTACTTTTTTGCCATAACTAAAGACGACAAAACTTCCTCTTTGTCTGCATTGTCTAATTTGTCTTTTTTATTTAAAATACATTTATCTCCTTGTTGATTATAGGCATTTTATGCTTCTGTTATAAGACAGTGATTGTAGCACAGTGGTAAAGTTTCCATCTGTCATCTGTTAATCAGAGCTTTTGTAAATTGCAGCTTTGAATTCCACGAGTGACATTTATTTTTTATTTAACCAGGGTTATTTAACCACAGGGTTCTGTATTGGGTCCCCTTTTATTTATTATTTATATCAACCCAGTGATTTTCACTAATTATTACACCAATATCTAATCTATCAGTGTCCGGTGATTGTAGTAATTATTTATATACCTGGCTGGATATACAACCCCAATTCCAAAGAAGTTGGGACGTTGTGTAAAATGTAAATAAAAACAGAATACAATGATTTGCAAATCCTCTTCAACCCATATTCAATTGAATACACCACAAAGACAAGATATTTAATGTTCGAAACGATAAACTTTATTGTTTTGTGCAAATATTTGTTAATTTTGAAATGGATGCCTGCAACACGTTTAAAAACAGCTGGGACAGAAGTATGTTTACCACTGTATTATATCATCTTTCCTTCTAACACTCAATAAGCATTTGGGAACTGAGGACATTAATTGTTGAAGCTTTGTATGTGGAATTCTTTTCCATTCTTGCTTGATGTATGACTTCAGTTGTTCAACAGTCCGGGGTCTCCGTTGTCGCATTTTGTGCTTCATAATGCGCCACACATTTTCAATGGGCGACAGGTCTGCCTGCAGTCCAGTCGAGTACCTGCACTCTTTTACTATGAAGCCATGCTGTTGTAACACATGCAGAAAGTGGCTTGGCATTGTCTTACTGAAATAAGCAGGGGCATCCCTGAAAAAGACATTGCTTGGATGGCAGCATGTGTTGCTCCAAAACCTGGATGTACCTTTCAACATTGATGGTGCCATCACAGATGTGTAAGTTGCCCACTAACACACCCCCATACCATCACAGATGCTGGCTTTTGAACTTTGCACTGGTCACAATCCGGATGGTCTTTTTCCTCTTTTGTCTGGAGGACACTACATCCATGATTTCCAAACACAATTTGAAATGTGGACTCATCAGAACACAGCACACTTTTCCACTTTGCATCTGTCCATTTCAAATGAGCTCGGGCCCGGAGAAGGCAACGGCGTTTCTGGATGTTGTTGATGTATGGCTTTCGCTGTGCATGGTAGAGTTTTAACTTGCACTTGTAGATGTAGTGACAAACTGTGTTAACTGACAATGTTTTTCTGAAGTCTTCCTGAGCCCACACGGTAATATCCTTTACACAATGATGTCGGTTTTTAATGCAGTGCTGCCTGAGGGATCGAAGGTCACGGGCATTCAATGTTGGTTTTTGACCTTACCGCTTACGTGTAGAAAGTTCTCCAGATTCTCTGAAACTTCTGATTAGATTATGGACTGTAGATGATGGAATCCCTAAATTCCTTACAATTGAATGTTGAGAAACATTGTTCATAAACTGTTTGGATATTTTTTTCACGCAGTTGTTCACAAAGTGGTGATCCTCACCCCATCTTTGCTTGTGAACAGCTGAGCTTTTTGGGGATGCTCCTGTTATACCCAATCATAACACTCACCTGTTTCCAATTAGGTGTTCTTTGTGCATTCATCAACTTTTCCAGTCTTTTGGTGCCACTGTCCTGACTTTTTTGAAATGTGTTGCAGGCATCCATTCAAAATGAGCAAATATTTGCACAAAACCAAAAACATCTATCAGTTTGAACATTAAATATCTCGACTTTGTGGTGTATTCAATTGAATATAGGATGAAGAGGATTTGCAAATCATTGTATTCTGTTTTTATTTACATTTTACACAATGTCCCAACTTCAGTGGAAGTGTGGCTGTAATAAGACATAATGATAACACACTGCTTCATTCATGTCATTTTATGACTGTACATCTGTGACCATGGGTAATATAAAGAGGAAGAGAGGAATCATACTTGTATTGTCCGCTCAATAAGAGGGATTAAATATTGGACATTGCAGTGATTTTCATGGTGTGTTGTTTTATTTTTTCTCTCCACCACAGTGGCTTGATGTGGTTCCACATGTTCTAGCTGTTTTTTTTTCTCCACATCAGCAGCGTGATATGGTTCCACACACTGCAGCTGCTCACTCTGTGTTTATGCATGCGCACGAGTGTGCATAAAACCGTCACAGCGGGAACATTCATGCCTGCCCGACCATATGTCCCACCCGATGTTGGCTCAGTGTTTTCGGTATTCACTCATCTGGGCTGTTTTTCCCTGATTCCTAGTTATCCATGCTATGTGTGAAGGGGCCCTTAAGTTTTGAGCGGCTGCACAAAAAAAAATCTATATCTATCTATCTATCTATATATATATTTATTTATTTATTTGTGTGTGTGTGTGTGTGTGTGTGTGTGTGTGTGTGTGTGTGTGTGTGTGTGTGTGTGTGTGTGTGTGTGTGTGTGTGTGTGTGTGTGTGTGTGTTATTTGGTATATTATAGTAGTGTAATTTTGAAACATTTGTCTTTGTATGTGGATGAAGGTCAATCCCAGACTTGCCTTAAAAGGTTTGGATTTTACAAACGTCAAGCTCACTGTGGGCAAACAGCAAAAGTTTGATTTTTCACTCAAATGTCCATCAAATATGGCTGACATAACTTCACCAAAGGTCAGCCAGTGGTAGGCAAGGTAATTTTCATCAAAGGTCACATTTTAAATCTTTTCTTTTTTTTTTTTTTTTTTCTTTAATATTTATTTCATTCATTTAAAAGAAAAACAGAAAAGCAAAAAACAAAAGCACCACAATACCAGAATGAAAAGGAGCAGAAAGAAGAACAAGTCTTATGATTTCTGCCCCTTTTAACAATACAATCTTTCAATATACAGCATCATAGTCAACATTATTTAACAGATTGCATTTCTTTAACTTGTCACATACCACTGACCCATTTCATAATTATCACTGACAGGTTACATTTAAACTTAAGACACTCCAAACATTATTAACAGTTTACTTTTTTTTTTTTTTGACTTTCTTGCAGCCCACTGACTTACTTCATAGTTTCATACTTACTTAATACATCTAATTTAATATGTTTTTTAAATAATTTAAGCGACCTTAATTCTTTAATTTCTTTATTAAGATTGTTCCATAATTTGACACCATTTACTGCAATACTCCTTTCCTTTACTTTGGTTCTAAATCTTGGTTTTTTAAAGACTTCTATTCCTTTCAATTTATAACTACTTACTCTTTTTTCAAACATATTTTGAATGTTTGTTGGTAAAGTATTTTTATTAACTTGGTACATCGTTTGTAATATTTTCAAATCAACTAAATCATGAAATTTAAGTACCCTATACTTAATAAACAATGGATTAGATGAATCTCTAAAACCACTGTTACTAATCACTTTTAAAGCTCTTTTCTGCAAAATAAATAAAGGTTGTATATAGGTTGTATATGTTGATCCCCAGATTTCTACACAGTAAGTTAAATATGGGACAATCAATGAATTGTACAATGTTAATAAACCATAACTATTTAATGAATATTTTACTTTATGCAAAACAGCAATGGCTTTCGCTATTTTTCCTTTTATGTAATTTATGTGTGACTTCCATGTAAGATCTTCATCAATCATGACTCCTAAAAATTTCATTTCTTTTACCCTTTGTATATCCATTCCATCTATTTGTAATGACACATTATTTTCTTTCGCTCTATCATTAAACAATATGAAATTTGTCTTATTAATATTTAGTGACAATCTGTTTATATCAAACCAATGTTTAACTTTTTCCAACTCTGTATTTATCACTTGTGCTACTTCCTGTATATCTGATCCAGAGTAAAACAGCGTTGTATCATCAGCAAATAAAATGCTGCCAAGCACATTGGATACATTCACAAAATCATTGATATACAAAATAAACAGTTTGGGTCCAAGTACCGATCCTTGTGGTACTCCATAAATAATGTTACACAATTCTGATTTGGTATTATTTATCTGAACAAACTGTTTTCTATTTTCTAAGTAGCTTTTTACCCACTGATGTGCAACACCTCTTATTCCATATTGTTGTAACTTGTGGAGCAATCTTGAGTGGTCTATAACATCAAAAGCCTTTTTCAGGTCAATAAAAATACTTACAAAATAATCCTTATTATCTATTGTTGTTGATATTTTCTCTATTAGTTCCATAATTGCCATAGCTGTCGAATGTTTTGTTCTGAATCCATACTGAGCATTATTTAAAATATGATGTTTCTCAATAAATTTATCCAATCTTGTTACAAAAACTTTTTCCATAATTTTAGAAAACTGTGGAAGCAATGATACTGGCCTGTAATTAGAAAAATTATGTTTGTCTCCATTTTTATATAATGGGACTACCTTAGCAATTTTCATTTCATCTGGAAAAACCCCAGTTGACAGAGACAGATTACAAATATAAGTAAATGGTTCAATAACAATTTCTATTATACTTTTTACAGTCATCATGTCTAAATCTTCATGGTCAGTTGATCTTTTGCTTACACAGTTTTTTACAATATTTCTTATTTCATCTTTTTCCACATTGTCCAGGAAAATACTATTGACCGTATTTACCAATGTACATAATTTATCTTCTATTATTGGTTTATTTCCCACCAGACTTGACCCTACATTTGAAAAATAATCATTAAACCCATTTGCAACTTCTTTTATATCATATATCTCTTTATTTTCCTTAACCAAGTAATTTGGAATAGTTTCTTTCATTCCATCACTATCAATCACACTTTTTATAATTCCCCATGTTACCCTCATATTATCTTTACTCTTATTTAGTTTTTCACTGTAATAATCTTTTTTTTGTTTCCTAATTATTGTTAATAGTTTATTTTTATATTTTTTGTATTTATGTTCTGATTCCTTTGTTTGCAATTTTAAAAAGCACCTGTATAAATAGTTTTTCTTTGCACAAGCATTTTTTATTCCCTTTGTCAGCCATGGTTTATTTACTCTTTTCTTACTAATTTCAATTAATTTACAATTTTTATTGTATGATTTCATCAATATTTTCATAAATGAGTTATATGCTACATTAACATCACTGACATAAACTTCTTCCCAGTTTTGATTTTTAAGGTCATATTTTAATGCCTCTGAGGCTTTTACTGACTTATCTCTTTTAAAGTTTATATCAGTTTTTTTGTTGTACCTATTTTTATATTTAAATATTGAAAAAATTGGTAAATGGTCGCTAATATCTGTCATGAAGATCCCATTCTTGATAATTTCATCTGTT
Source organism: Thalassophryne amazonica (assembly GCF_902500255.1). Taxonomy (NCBI): domain Eukaryota; kingdom Metazoa; phylum Chordata; class Actinopteri; order Batrachoidiformes; family Batrachoididae; genus Thalassophryne; species Thalassophryne amazonica. The sequence goes on from NC_047107.1 coordinate 21,721,848, forward strand.
CTGTTTGTAAATATATTATCAATTACCGTTGCACTTTGCGATGTAATTCTGGTTGGTTTTGTTATCAAGGGGAATAACCCCAAACTATACATTGTATTCACAAAATCACTTGATCTTTGGCAGCTGGAGCTTTCTATGTTAATATTAAAGTCCCCACACATAAAAAGCGTTTTGTTTTTAATTTGATGGAATAATTCAATTATTTTATCTGTAAATTTCACAACACAAGAACCTGGTGCTCTGTATACACAACTAACTAAAATATTCTTAGATGTTTCATGTACAAGTTCCACTGTTACAATTTCTATGACATCATTCATAATTGTCATTTCTTCAACAATTGTACACATCAGATCTGTTTTTGTATACAGAGCAATACCACCGCCTTTTTTATATCTTCTGTTTACAAAATACAGCTCATATCCCTCTATTTGAACTTCATCCATGAGATCATCTTTAAGCCAAGATTCAGTGATTGCAACAATACTAAATCTATTTTTAAACTGATTTAAATAATCTTTTATTTGTGACATTTTACAATACAAGCTTCGACTGTTTATATGTATGAGTGACAGGGTATCTTCTGCAATTTTTTCACTATTCAGCTGTTCTACTGTATAATACTCACAACCAATCGTTTTTAAGTCAAATATACTTTCATCAATATTAGTGTCTATGTCATATATTTTATCCTCTGTTTCCATGTTTGATCTGATTTTTTGTTGGTCCAATTACCAACAGATGTTATATTTGATTGTCTATTCAGGTCTGTATTTCGTAAGGTCCTCCATGTTTTTGATTTGTATACCGTTTGTTCCTTCTTTCACTCTAATCCACACCCTACAATTCCAGACCCATGTAGCAACAATATGTTTCTGTTTTCTTAGTAGTCTTGCTTCCCTAGCAATATCTGCATTTTTTTTTTTTGTTAGATGCTCATTTATATAGACACTCGTTCCTTTCAAATTCTTTGCCTGTCTTAATAACTCATATTTATATTTTCTGCTTGTAAATCGTATAACAATGTTAGATAGTTTATTTTTTCTATCTTTAGTTGGAATAGTATAACAGTCTGATATTGTATCTTGATGGATGACAACACCTTTTTGATATAAAAAGTTTGTAACTTATTGTTCCAATGATTGTCTTTCTTCAGGTGGTGCATCCTCCCCACTGGCTACACCAGAATCCACCACCCTTGCATATGTCCGATGCCTTGTTTCTAGTCCAGATATTATAACGTCATCTTTTCTAGTAAATTGTTCAAGTTCATCTACACGTTGCTCAAGTTTCTTAATGATCTTGTCCTTCTCTTTAACCAGATTTTGGAGTTCTTTAATTTCCACCATCAGTTTGTCTAGATTAGACATGTCTTTTGATATATGGTTTAATGAGGTCTTTATCTCCTCTATATCTTCCTCGAGTTTATCTGTTTTCCTGGGTGGTGCCATGCCGACTGTCGTGGCTCAGTATGGCCACTATTGATTACAAAAACAATTCTCACCAGTAGCCTCCACCACCACAGGTCCGGTAGCCGCACCCCAACCCTCCCCGTTGCTAACCTCGTTCACAGCCGCCCCAGCCACGGTCGTAGCCGTGGCTGGGGCGGCTGTGGGTGAGGACCTTGCTGTAAACACATTCAAGCCTTGATTTACTAAGATCCCAGGTAATGAATAAACTGCATGGACCACCCAAACCTTTGCATGTTGGGGTGGAGACAAATTTGCTGGTCAGTTACTAAGCGTAAATGCGCAATTGATCACATGCAGTAACATGACGTACAATAGACAGCCATATGTAAATGAAAATGCATTTATGTGTGGTCCACCTGTTATGTATGGACACATTTATTTTTAAAGAAACAAGGACAAACTAAAGTTAAATATGCCCAGTATTTACAATGAATGATTTTTTTGTTGTTTTCTTTTTTAATTCTTTGTGAACTCTGTGCTGGAACAGAATTCTGTCAACCACAAAAAGTCAATGCCATGGTTTCAAACAAATTATAAATGTAATCAACATGCACTGAATTTCCTTCTAACATTAAATCGTGTTTGTTTTAAAAACGTCACCTATTTGCATGTTCCCTCCCTTAATTTTGCACACTTGGGTGCATAAGCTCCGAACTCCATACGCACAAATGCATATGTGCCAAATTAACAATTTGCGCTATTTTGCGCCTTTGACAGACACTATCCCTGTTGTGTACTATTAGTATCACAGCATGTAGATGTATTTGTGTTGCAAACCTTTATTAAATCAGGCCCTCCGTGTCATTCCTTTTATGTGTATGCTGTGGCTAGCCAGGCTATCCTGAAAAGGCTTATGTTTATATCAAAAACGTGGCACATATATGGAGGTGAAGTGTGGAATTTCCCAGAGAGGACAAAGTTGCTATTACCACTGAGATCATGTCTGCCCTGGGTTCATACTGTCTGCAATGAAACAGAAGACAAAGTAAAGGAAGCTGTATATATTGTTAAATTTAATTCAAGGGCTTAACAAAAAAATATTGCATATTTACAAATAGTCCTTCCATTTTCAGATGCCACAAATAGTTGAACATAAGAACATAATTATGAATATCAGGATTAAATTTTCACTTTTATAGCCAGTTTTCTTTGGACAAGTCAGGAGAAGGATACATGCATGTTTTCAAGCTACTGAATATGTGTTACATTGCATTTACATCTATCATTAAGAAATACAAACCATACATTTTCTGTGTAAATCTGTATAGAGTAGGCGTTTCTCAAGAGCGACGTATCTATGCAAGGGGACTCGTGAGAAAAGCCACCAAGATGTCCATAACAACTACAACCCCAATTTCAATGGGATGTTGTGTGAAATGTAAATAAAAACAGAATACAATGATTTGCAAATCCTCTTCAACCGATATTCAATTGAATACACCACAAAGACAAGATATTTAATGTTCAAACTGATAAACTTTTTTTTTTTTTTTGTGTAAATATTTGCTCATTTTGAAATGGATGCCTGCAACATGTTTGGGGCGTGGCAACAAAAGAACAACTAATTGGAAACAAGTGAGTGTCATGACTGGGTATAAAAGGAGCATCCCCAAAAGGCTCAGCTGTTCACAAGCAAAGATGGTGAGGATCACCACTTTGTGAACAACCGCATGAAAAAATAGTCCAACAGTTTAAGAAGAATGTTTCTCAATGTTCAATTGCAAGGAATTTAGGGATTCCATCATCTACAGTCCATAATATAATCACAAGAATCAGAGAATCTGGAGAACTTTCTACACGTAAGCAAGGCCAAAAACCAACATTGAATGCCCGTGACCTTCGACCCCTCAGGCAGCACTACATTAAAAACTGGCATCATTGTGTAAAGGACCTTACTGCATGGGCTAAGGAAGACTTCAGAAAACAATTGTCAGTTAACACAGTTTGTCGCTACATCTACAAGTGCAAGTTAAAACTCTACCATGCAAAGCAAACGCCATACATCAACAACATCCAGAAATGCCGCTGCCTTCTCTGGGCCCGAGCTCATTTGAAATGGACAGACGCAAAGTGGAAAAGTGTGCTGTGGTCTGACATTTCAAATTGTTTTTGGAAATCATGGACATCGTGTCCTCTGGACAAAAGAGGAAAAAGACCATCCAGATTGTTACCAGGGCAAAGTTCAAAAGCCAGCATCTGTGATGGTATGGGGGTGTGTTAGTGCCCATGACATGGGCAACTTACACACCTGTGATGTCACCATCAATTCTGAAAGGTACATCCAGGTTTTGGAGCAACACATGCTGCCATCCAAGCAATGTCTTTTTCAGGGACGTCCCTGCTTATTTCAGCAAGACAATGACAAGCCACATTCTGCATGTGTTACAACAGCGTGGCTTCGTAGTAAAAGAGTGCAGGTACTAGACTGACCTGCCTACAGTCCAGACCTGTCACCCATTGAAAATGTGTGGCGCATTATGAAGTGCAAAATAAGACAATGGAGACCCCAGACTGTTGAACAACTGAAGTCGTACATTAAGCAAGAATGGGAAAGAATTCCACCTACAAAGCTTCAACAATTAGTGTCCTCAGTTCCAAAATGCAGATTGAGTGTTGTTAGAGGGAAAGGTGATGTAATACAGTGGTAAACATACCACTGTCCCAGCTTTTTTGAAACATGTTGCAGGCATCCATTTCAACATGAGCAAATATTTGCAAGAAAACAATAAATTTTATCAGTTTGAACATTAAATATCTTGTCTTTGTGGTGTATTCAATTCAATGTAGGTTGAAGAGGATTTGCAAATCATTGTATTGCTTTCTTTTAAATTTTACACAACGTCCCGTACAACGTGGGGCTGTACAAAGGTATAATAAGTAACAAGCCCCCCTTTAATCCAAGTCCTAAATATGAAGTCCAGTCTATTAGGAGAGACATCTGTGTCAAAGGCGCACCATCTCAATATTTTTGATGTGTGTTCCAAATCACAGAGTTTTATTGACCGAGCGTCAGTTCCAACATGATGGTCACTTGACACATTTCTCTGTGCATGATCCCATCCACATGTGACTCAATGTAGAGAAACCCATCAACTGGAAAAGGCAGGTCGATGGTTATGTTCAAGAGGTGGTGACTGAGTGCTTTTGTCTTTCGGTGATTGCCACCAGGTGGTTGCCACCAGGACGCAGAGTGGTTTCCAGCACCTCTACATGCTCCCAACTCTGGCCAGATCTGACCTGTCCCTCAAAAAATAAAAATAAAATGTGCATGGCCTTTGTTTTGCAAAATTGAAAAGTGGCCATTTTGTTACTTTAAACCATTGTCAATATGTAATGTCTGGAAACAGCGAAAGCTCCCTCCACCTGTGATGGTTTAACAGTATGTAGTGAAGTCTGCCCTATGCCAAACTGAGATGTGCCACCTCACTGTCAAAATCTATTACAGTGAAGATTTTGACAATCATATATTTTATCTTTGCAAATGGATGTAGTGAGTCTGCATTGGTTTAAGATACTTTTTGTGTTACAGATTCAGGCAATTTCTTAACTTTGTAAACCTTATTTCTCTGGTTGCAGCTCACTGCTAATACTTGAATATTTGCTCATGTGTGCTGTCTGTCTTTTTAAAGATTTAGAAAACATAATCCCAGTTGACAATCCAGAATCTTACCTAAATGATCCCATAATCTGAGATCGTGCTGGGATAACATTAACACCACTTTCATACATATAGCATTTCACCACATAGTGTGGATAAAGGAACTGCTCTGGCAAATATTGATCTATTGAGGAAAAAAAAATAATGGCAGGATTAAGGATGATACTTAGATTTGTTGTATTTTGTAAGGGGTGTTGGTGGTTGGGGTGTTATAAGGGTGAGACAGCCATAATACTAAAGAGTGGTTTGCTGCCATGTAAACCACCCTTCCAAGGGTTTGGGGATAAACAGAGCCTCCAAATAGTATCGTGACATGAGTGAAATTGTCATGTTCTATAAATGGGCTAATTAGGAGATTAATATGGTTAATTTCTGCTTGTTTTGGTTTGTGCAGTTGAAAGGATGACTTCACACCAACAGTGACAACTCATTTGGAATTTAACCAAAAGCCTGTGGCTGTAAAGACCTGCTCAGAGTTCAGGTTCTTTGAGCGGAAGTAATTGCTGAGGTACACGCTCCATTAAAAGCAAGTATTTAATACAATAATCATTCATTTAAAAAGCCCTTGTAGCTGCTGCCATACTTGATTTGGATCAAAGGAACATGTCATTTGTGGTATGAGAGAAACTCTTTTACTAAGATCCAGAATCACTTATTCTGTGGACAAATGTATGATTTAACTAGTAGACTGCATAGCTGATTCTTTAAGAATGATATTTTTGTATAATGTATTCTAGATTTTTTTTTTTTTTTTATCGTGCACTAATTGTGTTAAGGGCAAAATGCATCAGTCAATCATTCTGATGGATTAGCTTACGTCAGAGGTGGGACAAAGTCACTGTCAAGTCATTCTCAAGTCATGAAGTCTCAAGTCAAGTCTCAACTCAGCTTGCAAACAATTGGTGGTCATTACGACTTGAGAATTGACTTGGGACTTGACTTGAGACTTGCCAATTCATGACTTGAGAGTGACTTGCTGGTGACTTTGTAATACCTCTGCCTTAAGTTGAAAGTGTTGAATGTGTTGAACGCATTGGATGTGTTGGACACGTTGAACGTGTTGGATACAGCAAGGGGTGGTGGGGGGCAGAGATTTTTACATCACTATCTCGCTTTTCGAGGGCCCGGTGAACAAGCAGGTCAATCACCATCTTGGATTTGCATCAGGAAGAAGCAAAACAGTGTACCAGTCGTAAACACAATATTAAGAGAAATAAGCAGAAGAAAGAGTGACGGACATCACCCTGGTGGGAGAAGCTTTTTTTCAGCCACTGTTTGGAGTGATGTTGTATCGATGGGGAGCCAATCAGACTACAACACTGGGCAAAGAGACACAGCAGCCAATGGTATTGAGCAGACCCACTCAATACAAAGTTCTTCACTTTTGGATATATACAAACACACAGTTTGAGCAATGGAATTTCTGGAAATTTGTCTGAGGTGAGAAATAAATGTGACGTTAGTGCACCACTTAAGATTTATCTGTTAGCTTAGCCTTAGTCTTTAGCTAATGTTTGTAAATTGTTCAATCTATTTTTATTTTTACCAAATAAAACTACAGTTTTTAATTGTTACTGCTGTAACCACAAGAAAAGTATCAACTTTAAATAACTTTTTTAGATACTTTTTTAACTGTTTCATGTTTTTTTTATATTTGCCTCCGCCAAGGAGGTTATGTTTTCGGTCATGTCCGTTTGTTTGTTGGTTGGTTGGTTGGTTGTTTGGTTGGTTTGTTAGCAGGATTACTCAAAAACTCCTTAATGGATTTCAATGAAATTTTTACCAGGGGTGTATCTTGGTCTAACGTAGAAGTCATTAAATTTTGGTAATGATCCGGAACATGATCCGGATCCAGTAAATTTTTTTTAAGGATTCTTTATCATTGCAGGATAGGGCCAATATCAACATTTTTGCATCTAACTTCATGAAGACGGGTCACAAAGGTTGAACAAAAATTAAGTTACGACACAACAATAATTTAGCATTTGTTTCACCTCATTGAATACACATGTTATTAGAAAATAACAAAAAACCTTGTGTAGTTCATGCAGTTTCTCTTTATTTGCTGAAGATCTAAGGGATTAACCCTCTGGAGCTGACGCCATCATATAAGATGGCTAAGACCAAGCTTTACTAAATTATAAATAACTTTTTAATGATATGAGATAGAAACTTACTTTTTTGCTGAAAAGTTTACTCCGCGGACTTTCAAGCCACCGTCCACCATCTTTGTACTCCTCATACAAGCTGTGTGATGACGTGAGCAATGTGAGTGTCCAATCGAAATTGGTTCACCGTCACATGGTTTTCCAAAATCCAATCGTAGGCAGATTCACCTCACGTGACACAACAAAGATTGTTTTTAGGAGTAATGTGTTACTAGTTTATTATAGTTTGCTGTGTGTTTTGAATAAATGCGTGTGGAAAATTATTTTCCACTTTACTTTTCCCTTTCTTATTTCTGATTGTAAACCTTTATTACACTTATAAAACACAACTACAGCATATATATTTTGAAAGTACAGGTTGTCCTGAAAAAAAGAGACATTAAACTTGATTGTGGGATGCAGGGAGAGCTGTTAACAGCAATAACAAAACATTTATGCCAGGCAAGTGAACTGTCCAAAAAATGCCCTCGGACCCCAGAGGGTTAACCACTGAATCTGAAACATGATGGTAGATGTGTGAAATGAAGTGGAATAAGTGTCTTTACCAAAGGGTATTTCATGGGACATCAGTGACCCTATGACTTTGGCGGAGGTTTGCGCTCGCCGAGTGCTTCTAATTGACTATTTTTCTGGCGTCTTGTTTTTGCACTTTGTAGATGGTCTCTATGTGAGTCCTCTGTGAGTTTCACGCCTTTATTCCCGTTTGACAGGTGGACCGTCTCCTTCAAACTCCTCACCTGACACTGTCCCTGGAGCGGGACACGGCGAGGGGGTCAGGCCCGTCACACCAGAAGAGAGAACTGCTCCGATCACCTCTGCACCCTGTCGGCTGTTGTGACCCCTGTGCCAAAAATAAAACAATTAAAAAAATAATTTTTGCATTGATAGGGTTTGAGACCAAGACTTCCTTCAGTAACCGATCCATAAAATGAAATCCATAAATGACTTAAACTGAATATACAAGGTCTGTCCATAAAGTAACGGTCCTTTTTATTTTTTTCAAAAACTATATGGATTTCATTCATATGTTTTTACGTCAGACATGCTTGAACCCTCATGCGCATGCGTGAGTTTTTCCACGCCTGTCGGTGACGTCATTCACCTGTGAGCACACCTTGGGAAGGAGTGGTCCCGCCCCCTCGTCAGATTTTCATTGTCTGGAAATGGCGGAATGAAAAGGACTTTTTTCCAGACTGGCACCTGGAAACCATTCGAAAAATTTATCTGGCTTTTGGTGAAAATTTTACGGACTTCACAGAGAATAAGGACTTTAACTACAGCTTTAAGGACCCCTTTAAGGACGGTCGGTGCACCGCACTCCGAGCTGCGACGACGAGGCACAAACCACTGGATCATTTCTAAACGGATCGCTATATGGATACGAGACCGTCGTGTGTTCTTTCTCTGGTTATCACAAGAGCTGGACATCAGCCATTTTCCAGCAGATTTCACTTTTAACAAGAGATTTTGTCATGGAAAGCTGCGCGGAGGCTTTGCGCGTCACGACCAATTCGCTTTGGAAGCGAGACAAAGGAACACCTCTGTTTCGGAGTGTTAGAGGACAAGTTGGGACATGCCTATCTCGGCTTTCAGTGTTTACCAGTCGAGTGGGTATAAGGGAAATTGTGGAGAGCTCGACATGTCCCTTTCTGGATTTATTATTATTATTATTTTTTTTTTATTCTGTCTCTCACAGTTGAAGTATACTTACGATATAAATTACAGACCTCTCCATTCTTTGTCGGTGGGAAAACCTGCAAAACTGACAGGGGGTCAAATACCTATTTTCCCCACTGTATATATATGGATTGCTTTTGTAAGTGGAAAATATCCCGAAGTGACTGTCAATGGTACAACAAAAAGGTGAGTCCAGTGCAAACCCAGCTCACCATGCCATTTAACTGTGATTCTATGCAGTTCACTTTGGTGCAATACAGTGCAACCCAAAACATTTTTTTTCCATGTAGACATTCATTTTCAAAGTCAAATCGGAATAAGACAAGACAAAAAGACAAAAAATTGCTCTGTACCATTGCCAGTCACTTTGGGAAATTTGCCACATACAAAAGCAATCCATACACACACACACACACACACACACACACACACACACACACACACACACACACACATATATATATATATATATATATATATATATATATATATATATATATATATATATATATATATATATATATATATATATATCATGAATGATATTCATGTTTTGTGAGACCCGCGTTCACGTTTTTGGAGATATTTTTTTTCAGTATTCACGTTTAGCAATTAACAGTTGGCAGATAATTCACAATTTACAGCTGATTCACGTTTTGGGGGTTAACAGACTTCGATCTCGATTTCTATGAATATTGCTTCGATGGCTGAATTGTCACATTATAAATCAGTTGTTCCTCACTTCAAACTCTCATAAACATTGAAAAGGTGAGTAAGAAGCTCTTCGAAGAGTGGTCACAGGAGTGTTACCTTTACAAGGTAAAAATAAAATCAACATGCCCAATATAGACAGAGTAAAGGATAAGTGTACCCTTTTGAAAGCTACATATGTTTGTTAGTACTATCATACTGGCTCAGAATGACAAAGTTATGCTATGCTACTTATTCTGTGATAACAACAGCTGCCTTCTTCTTCTGGACTTGGTCCATGCATTACTTTCTGCTTCTGTATACAATGTCATCCTTTGTGCTGAAAAAAGAAAGGTGAGCAAAGGCAATGTGTTGCAGTATAGTAATAACAATCGGAAGGTCTCTGGCTTTTCATGAACTATGCATTTGAAAGCAAGCAATGCCACTTTTGTCTAAATTCTGATTTGACTTTGAAAATGAATGTCTACAATGAAAAAAAAATGTTTTGGGTTGCATTGTATTGCCAGTGACTTCAGGAAATTTTCCACATACAAATGCAATCCACAACCGAAACCAGAGTTTCTCCAAACAATTTGAGTCTGAGCTAACGTGCACTCCACAGTGTACAGCGACTAAAATAAAATGTCTTCTTTTGTCTGACCAAAAACCTAAACTAATATAGTCACAGAGGCTACCTTCTTCTTTTTCTCCTTGTAAAGACATAGTGTGGAAGAGGAGGAGGAGGAAGAAGAAGAAGAAGAAGAAGATTATTTCATAAGAAAAAAAAAACAATGTTATTTGTTCTTATGAAATAATGTTTTTTGTTTGTTTTGTATTTTACTTGAAGACCACTCTTGAATAAAAAGAGAAAATGTAATTCTTTAATTCTATTTGGAAGAAAACTTATTTGCAGTAGGTGAAACAATGACAGCTGTTTTAAGAGTCCTGTTCAAAAACTGGACAAGGAGAAGAAGAAAGTTTTACAAATGTACTGCAAAAGACTTTTCAAACGATTAATTGCATTGCACGTATACCTTACATACGATCATCTCTTCAGTGGTTTAAAGAAGCAGTTTACTTACGTTTTGCACTTATTATAATAACATTAATTAGCTTGTTGGTTCTGATTGCTAAAGCAGTGTTTGTGTTATAAATAAATAGAAAAATGCATAGGTTTCAAATGTTTAATTGCAGTGCAAGTTCACATCACACATGACCGCCTGTTCAGTGGCTTAAAGAAGCAGTTTTCTCACATTTTGTGCTTGATACAGTGACATTAATTACCTCATTAGCTTTGCTCCTTAACACTGTTATGTGCTTTATAAATAAATAATGCAGGTTTCAAAATAATTTTGCTTATTGTTGCATGAAGTGGTAAATGTGACCTAGACTCCAGTGGGACTTACTGCATATATGTATGTTTTCTCTCTCTCTCTCTCTCTCTCTCTCTCTCTCTCTCTCTCTCTCTCTCTCTCTCTCTCTCTCTCTCTCTCTCTCTCTCTCTTAAATAAGCATTTTTGGATGGGTTTTATTTTTACTCCATTGCAACTTATACTCTGGGAAATATGGTAAATTCCAAACTAATCCATCTTCATACAAGTAGAATAGTCTTGGTTACAAGTGAAAAATTTAACCAAGAAGCATCTAAAAATAGACCCAAAATTACAGACATGGGGTCAAATACTTTGCATTGTATTTAAATACAAATACTTTAGATTTTCGAATTCCAAATACAAATATAAATACAAATACTTTGTACTTTTCCAAATACAAATACAAATACAAATACTTTCTATGAACTATAAACAACAAATCAACACAAAAACTGATAAACCGGTGATAATTTATTGTGAAAATAGCATGACCAAATATGTTTGATAAGTAAAGGATTGAATGTTTTATCACAAATTCACCATTATAATATCACAGGCAATAATCAAACTATCACAATCTATATTCAACACGATGTCACAGAGATGCCCAAGTTTGAAAAGTATTTGAAAAAGTATTTGGAAAAGTATTTGGAAATACTTGGGATCAGCGATGTATTTGAAATACAAATACAAATACTTTGAATTCAAAATCAGAAAATACAAATACAAATCCTCCGAAAAATGTATTTAAGTATTTTCAGATACAAATACTTTTGTATTTGGCCCCATGCCTGCAAGATTAAAAATCATAGAGTAAATAAACCAGCTGTCCTCATTTTGACAAATATATATTGATTTTTTTTTTGTGTGTGTATTTTCCAGCTGCATCATGGTGGAGTACAGAGGCAACACTGCAAAAATTGTATCACTGTCCAGCTAGCTGTACTGCTGTTACATGTACTCTATTACTCCCCAAGCCTGCTTTTGTTCCATTTATCTACCTCTAATAACTACAATAAAAATGTCTGCATTAAATAACCGTAGTTAAAACCCCACAAAATAATGTTCTTATTAAAATGACATATGGGCAAACAATGTGCAGAACACTGTGGTTTTACAGAAAATACTTGTACATATGTGATATATGCTGCAGTCTTATCTGTATGTGATGCTTTATTTTTAGTTTACTGTGTAAATTGTTGCAGAAGATATGAATAATGTTGAAAACAGAATTTCAGAAATAAAAGAATGCTGCAGCTGTTTCCACTTACAAACCAAATGGCCTTCCAAATTAGAAGCGTCAGATGATACGCTCTTGGTTTGTATGCAAACCCATTCTTCATTACGAATAGATGGCATTGTATTTTTATCTTGTTGGCTGCCTTTTGAGCAAAGGAGCACATTACGTTGTGTCTTTGTTTTATTGTGTTCAGCAAATTAATAAATGGGAAGCACAGTGGGAAAAATAGATATGAAAATGTGTACTTTGCATTATTGAAAAGCTCATCCGCTAAAGGTTACCAGCAGCTATTGTACTACAATCTGTGAAATGTAATTAGAGCGTGTGTGAGAGCGCAGCTCAGATAAAGCTCCCTCTGCCATTATAGAGTCCCTCATAACATTTTGCTTCCCCCTGAAACTTATTCTCTCTGAACTAATTTTGCATGACATATTGCAGTTCTGCTTGAGCTATCATGAGGCTACCTGTGAAGTAAACTGGGTTTGCAGTACAGCAAATTTCCAGATTACATTTTGGACATGCATATATACGAGGTCTATTAGAAAAGTATCCAACCTTATTATTTTTTTCAAAAACCATATGATTTGAATCACGTGTGATTGCGTCAGACAAGCTTGAACCCTCGTGCGCATGCGTGAGTTTTTCCACGCCTGTCGGTTGCGTCATTCGCCTGTGAGCAGGCTTTGAGTGAGGAGTGGTCCACCCCCTCGGCTGATTTTCATTGTCAGGAAATGGCGGAATGATTTGGGCTTTTTTTCCATCAAAATTTTTTCAGAAACTGTTAGAGACTGGCAGCTGGAAACCATTCGAAAAATTTATCTGGCTTTTGGTGAAAATTTTACGGGCTTCACAGAGAATAAGGACTGGCGGCACCGCGCTCCGTGCCGCCATCGAGAGCCACAAACCACCGGATCATTTCTAAATGGATGGCTCTGTGGAGGCGGGACCGTCGTGTGCACTTTCTCTGGTTATCACAAGAGCTGGACATCAACCATTTTCCGGCAGATTTCACTTTTACCAAGATATTTTGTCATGGAAAGCCAAGCGGAGGCTTTGCGCGTCACGATGGATTCGCTACTGGAGCGAGACAAAACCACCTCCATTTTGGTCTCACAGGACGGCTATGAGATGGTGTTCAGACAGCTGTCGGTGGTTTTTCCATTGAGTGATTATCCGAGAAATTGTGGATGTGCCTGGACATGCCAGAACATGTCCCATGAGGCTTCATCACGGCGTTGCTTTGCGCCATGTGGCACTTCCGCGACGCGCGGAATTCCTCCGCACGTCTGTCTCAATGTGCCGAAAAAGTGCTGATGTCCACGTCTTTTCACAATTCCTGTGCTAGTCAGATGATGTCCCGGATAAAACACAGCGTCCAGTTTGTAAATGAATGGCACATTCCACTGTTACAGGAGTTTTTGTCATGGAAAGAGGAGCGGAGGCTTCGCGCGTCGCGGCGGTGCCGCATGGCGCACAGCAACACCGTATTTTACTAATAATTCTTATGACTTTCTTTTATAGGAAGAATATTGATTTTGGATTCATTTTGTACATGGTTCCCCAAACTTCAGTGCAATAGGTCATGTACCGAACTAACAATGAATGATATAGGGTAACTAATGACCGCTGGGGGAGGAAGTATTGGGATTTATACAAAATGGCAATGACATTTGACATTTGACATTTTTGATTTAACATAATTTATATGTGTTTTCCAACTCAATTTCTCATCAATAAAAACCCCAAGAAATTTAGTTTCATTTACAAGTTCAATTTCAGTATTGTGCACTAGCAAATTCCTAGATAAATTCCTGGGTTTATTTCCAAGTATCATACACCTAGTTTTACCAAAATGAACTGATAATTTATTTGAATCAAACCATTCTTTGAAATTCTGTAGTTCCCTCTCCATCAAGTCCACAACCTCTTCCAAATGATCCCCACTACAAAACACAGTCGTGTCATCAGCAAACAAAATGCAACTCACAAATTTTGAAACCAAACATATGTCATTAATATACAAAAGAAATAACAAAGGCCCAAGGACTACAAAAATGTAGAATTTACCCTACCAACATGAACATACTGATACCTATTGTGCAGATAACTTGCTATCCAATCGTGAGCTAGTCCTCTGACACCATACTTCCATAGTTTATCCAGTAATAAGGTGTGATCTATTGTATCAAATGCTTTGTGTAAGTCAAAAAACCCGCTACAGTGTATTGCTTGTTTTCAATTGCATTTTTAATATGTTCCACAAAATCAATCACTGCCAATGAAGTAGTCTGATTTTTATAAATCCACATTGTTGCTCAATTAGTATGTGGTGTTTAGATATAAAATAATTTAACCTCTTAATAAATACCTTTTCCAAAATTTTTTGAAAACAGAGGTAACAATGAGATTGGCCTATAGTCTGAGAAAACATGTTTGTCACCGGATTTGAACAATGGTATTACTTAAGCTATTTTTATTTTGGAAGGAAATCTCCCAGTCATTAATAACAAATTAATTACAAATATAAGATAGAGGCTTAGCAACACAATCAGTAATATTTTTTTTTTAAATGTCAACATTTTCACAATCTATAGATTGTTTTCCTTTTAGTTTATGAACTATATCAACCATAGATCATTGGCAAAGCTTCTGGGGAAAACCTGGTCTTGTTAGGAGAGACGGCATCCATCCCACTTTGGATGGAGCAGCTCGCATTTCTAGAAATCTGGCCAATTTTCTCAAATCCTCCAAACCGTGACTATCCAGGGTTGGGACCAGGAAGCAGAGTTGTAGTCTTACACACCTCTCTGCAGCTTCTCTCCCCCTGCCATCCCCTCATTACCCCATCCCTGTAGAGATGGTGCCTGCTCCCAGACCACCAATAACCAGCAAAAATCTATTTAAGCATAAAAATTCAAAAAGAAAAAATAATATAGCACCTTCAACTGCACCACAGACTAAAACAGTTAAATGTGGTCTATTAAACATTAGGTCTCTCTCTTCTAAGTCCCTGTTAGTAAATGATATAATAATTGATCAACATATTGATTTATTCTGCCTTACAGAAACCTGGTTACAGCAGGATGAATATGTTAGTTTAAATGAGTCAACACCCCCGAGTCACACTAACTGCCAAAACACTCGTAGCACGGGCCGAGGCGGAGGATTAGCAGCAATCTTCCATTCCAGCTTATTAATTAATCGAAAACCCAGACAGAGCTTTAATTCATTTGAAAGCTTGACTCTTAGTCTTGTCCATCCAAATTGGAAGTCCCAAAAAACAGTTTTATTTGTTATTATCTATCATCCACCTGGGCGTTACTGTGAGTTTCTCTGTTAATTTTCAGACCTTTTGTCTGACTTAATGCTTAGCTCAGATAAGATAATTATAGTGGGCGATTTTAACATCCAGACAGATGCTGAGAATGACAGCCTCAACACTGCATTTAATCTATTATTAGACTCAGTTGGCTTTGCTCAAAATGTAAATGAGTCCACCCACCACTTTAATCATATCTTAGATCTTGTTCTGACTTATGGTATGGAAATTGAAGACTTAACAGTATTCCCTGAAAACTCCCTTCTGTCTGATCATTTCTTAATAACATTTACATTTACTCTGATGGACTACCCAGCAGTGGGGAATAAGTTTAATTACACTAGAAGTCTTTCAGAAAGCACTGTAACTAGGTTTAAGGATATGATTCCTTCTTTATGTTCTCTAATGCCATATACCAACACAGTGCAGAGTAGCTACCTAAACTCTGTGAGTGAGATAGAGTATCTCATCAATAGTTTTACATCCTCATTGAAGACAACTTTGGATGCTGTAGCTCCTCTGAAAAAGAGAGCCTTAAATCAGAAGTGCCTGACTCCGTGGTATAACTCACAAACTCGCAGCTTAAAGCAGATAACCCATAAGTTGGAGAGGAAATGGCATCTCACTAATTTAGAAGATCTTCACTTAGCCTGGAAAAAGAGTCTGTTGCTCTATAAAAAAGCCCTCCGTAAAGCTAAGACATCTTACTACTCATCACTAATTGAAGAAAATAAGAACAACCCCAGGTTTCTTTTCAGCACTGTAGCCAGGCTGACAAAGAGTCAGAGCTCTATTGAGCCAAGTATTCCTTTAACTTTAACTAGTAATGACTTCATGACTTTCTATGCTAATAAAATTCTAACTATTAGAGAAAAAATTACTCATAACCATCCCAAAGACATATCGTTATCTTTGGCTGCTTTCAGTGATGCCGGTATTTGGTTAGACTCTTTCTCTCCGATTGTTCTGTCTGAGTTATTTTCAATAGTTACTTCCTCCAAACCATCAACATGTCTATTAGACCCCATTCCTACCAGGCTGCTCAAGGAAGCCCTACCATTAATTAATGCTTCGATCTTAAATATGATCAATCTATCTTTATTAGTTGGCTATGTACCACAGGCTTTTAAGGTGGCAGTAATTAAACCATTACTCAAAAAGCCATCACTTGACCCAGCTATCTTAGCTAATTATAGGCCAATCTCCAACCGTCCTTTTCTCTCAAAAATCCTTGAAAGGGTAGTTGTAAGACAGCTAACTAATCATCTGCAGCGGAATGGTCTATTTGAAGAGTTTCAGTCAGGTTTTAGAATCCATCATAGCACAGAAACAGCATTAGTGAAGGTTACAAATGATCTTCTTATGGCCTCAGACAGTGGACTCATCTCTGTGCTTGTACTGTTAGACCTCAGTGCTGCTTTTGATACTGTTGACCATAAAATTTTATTACAGAGATTAGAGCATGCCATAGGTATTAAAGGCACTGCGCTGCGGTGGTTTGAATCATATTTATCTAATAGATTACAATTTGTTCATGTAAATGGGGTATCTTCTTCACAGACTAAGGTTAATTATGGAGTTCCACAAGGTTCTGTGCTAGGACCAATTTTATTCACTTAATACATGTTTCCCTTGGGCAGTATTATTAGACAGCATTGCTTAAATTTTCATTGTTACGCAGATGATACCCAGCTTTATCTATCCATGAAGCCAGAGGACACACACCAATTAGCTAAACTGCAGGATTGTCTTACAGACATAAAGACATGGATGACCTCTAATTTCCTGCTTTTAAACTCAGATAAAACTGAAGTTATTGTACTTGGCCCCACAAATCTTAGAAACATGGTGTCTAACCAGATCCTTACTCTGGATGGCATTACCCTGACCTCTAGTAATATTTTGAGAAACCTTGGAGTCATTTTTGATCAGGATATGTCATTCAATGCGCATATTAAACAAATATGTAGGACTGCTTTTTTGCATTTGCGCAATATCTCTAAAATTAGAAAGGTCTTGTCTCAGAGTGATGCTGAAAAACTAATTCATGCATTTATTTCCTCTAGGCTGGACTATTGTAATTCATTATTATCAGGTTGTCCTAAAAGTTCCCTGAAAAGCCTTCAGTTAATTCAAAATGCTGCAGCTAGAGTACTGACAGGGACTAGAAGGAGAGAGCATATCTCACCCATATTGGCCTCTCTTCATTGGCTTCCTGTTAATTCTAGAATAGAATTTAAAATTCTTCTTCTTACTTATAAGGTTTTGAATAATCAGGTCCCATCTTATCTTAGGGACCTCATAGTACCATATCACCCCAATAGAGTGCTTCGCTCTCAGACTGCAGGCTTACTTGTAGTTCCTAGGGTTTGTAAGAGTAGAATGGGAGGCAGAGCCTTCAGCTTTCAGGCTCCTCTCCTCTGGAACCAGCTCCCAATTCAGATCAGGGAGACAGACACCCTCTCTACTTTTAAGATTAGGCTTAAAACTTTCCTTTTTGCTAAAGCTTATAGTTAGGGCTGGATCAGGTGACCCTGAACCATCCCTTAGTTATGCTGCTATAGACTTAGACTGCTGGGGGGTTCCCATGATGCACTGAGTGTTTCTTTCTCTTTTTGCTCTGTATGCACCACTCTGCATTTAATCATTAGTGATTGATCTCTGCTCTCTTCCACAGCAGGTCTTTTTCCTGGTTCTCTCCCTCAGCCCCAACCAGTCCCAGCAGAAGACTGCCCCTCCCTGAGCCTGGTTCTGCTGGAGGTTTCTTCCTGTTAAAAGGGAGTTTTTCCTTCCCACTGTCGCCAAGTGCTTGCTCACAGGGGGTCGTTTTGACCGTTGGGGTTTTTCCGTAATTATTGTATGGCCTTGCCTTACAATATAAAGCGCTTTTGGGCAGCTGTTTGTTGTGATTTGGCGCTATATAAATAAAATTGATTTGATTTGATTTGATTTTGTATTGTACTGTTATCCCAAGAATGTATATTACAAGGTACTATTGAATTTGCTATTTTTTTTCCACATTAGCAAAATAATTATTAAAATGATCTACTATGGCTTCCTTTTCTTTTACAATTGTTTCAGTATTTGTGTAAAAATATGTTGGATAGTCTTTGATAACGCTTTTATTTTTGATGATTTTGTTTAATAGCTAATTATTATTATTATTATTATTATTATTATTATTATTATTATTATTATTATTATTATTATTATTATTATCTAACCAAAATATATCCCAGCATCACTTTGACTTGTTTTTGCTGGTGCCATATCCAATGAACAGAGGATGCTTTAAGAGGATGAAAGCATGCACTTCATCGGCGTCTGTGATTTTGTGTTATGTACAATGTGTATGAACACTGTGCGAAAGCTTTTAATGTTCTTTTGTGGACAACACAACTCCTTTCGGTACATATACACAATGTATTGTGTGTTGTGATAACGGTGTTGTGAGGAATACTGAATCATAGTTTTTATGTTTTTTCTTTAATGAGTATCTTGATACCATAAAAAGGCAATGACTGAAATAGAAATAATGACCTCTTGGAGAAGAATGATAGATGAGTTCTAAAATACACAAATGGGAAACAGATTTCATCAGTGTTTACAGCATGTACTTCAGAATGTTTTTTTCTTTCAAATTAAACATTCACCGCATATTATTTTTTCCATAATTAGTGTGAACAGTGATGTAATAATATATCATGTGTATCAAATCATGATAGGCGTATCATGATATATACCATATCATGGAGCTACTGTATCCTTCCACTCCTATATATAAAACAAGAACATCATTCATTCATTCATTCATCTTCAACCACTGTTCTGGGTTTGAGTCGTGGGGGTAACAGCTCCAGTAGGGGACCCCAGATTTCCCTTTCCCATGCCACATTGACCACCTCTGACTGGGGGATCCCGAGGTGTTCCCAGGCGATTGTGGAGATATAATCTCTACACCTAGTCCTTGATCTTCCCTGGGGTATCCTCCAAGATGGACATGCCTGGAACACCTGTCTAGGGAGGCGCCCAGGAGGCATCCTTACCAGATGCCCGAACCACCTCAGCTGGCTGCTTTCAACGCGAAGGAGCAGTGACTCTACTCCAAGCTCCCCACGGATGACTGAACTTCTCACCCTATCTCTAAGGCAGACACCAGCCACCCTCCTGAAGAAGCCCATTTTAGCCGCTTGTACCTGCAATCTAGTTCTTTCGGTCATGACCCAACCCTCATGACCATAGGTGAGAGTAGGAACGAAGATTGACCAGTAGATTGAGAGCTTCGCCTTTTGGCTCAGCTCCCTTTTCATCACAGCAGTAGGGTAGAGGCTCAAATGCAATACTGCCCCTGCTGCGCCGATTCTCCGGTCAGTCTCATGCTCCATTGTCCCCTCTCTCGTGAACAAGACCCCAAAGTACTTGAACTCCTTCTCTTGGGGCAATGTTGTATTCCCTACCCGCAGTAGGCAATCCATCGATTTCCTGCTATGGCCTCAGATTTAGAGGTACTGATCCTCATCCCAGCTGCTTCACACTCGGCTGCGAACCGATCCAGTGAGTGTTGGAGGTCACCAGCCGATGAAGCCAACAGGACCACATCATCTGCAAAAAGCAGTGATGAGACCCTAAGCCCACCAAAATGGAAACCCTCCTCCCCCGACTACACCTCAGTATCATGACCATGAATATCACAAATAGGATTGGTGACAAGGCGCAGCCCTGGCGGAGGCCAACCTCCACTGAAAACAGATCCGACTTACTGCTGAGCATCTGAACACAGCTGTCGCTTTGCAAGTACAGAGATTGGATGGCCCTGAGAAGAGAAGGGACCCCCTCACTCCATTCTCCCACAGCATCTCCCACAGTGTCTCCCGGGGTACCCAATCATACGCCTTCTCCAAGTCCACAAAAACACATGTGGACTGGGTGGGCATACTCCCAGGCACCCTACAGGATCCTTGTGTGAACCTTGAGTAAAGAGCTGGTCAGTTGTTCCATGACCAGGACGGAACCCACATTGTTCCTCTTCAATCAGAGGTTCAACTATCAGCTGAACTCTCCTTTCCAGCACCCTGGAGTAGACTTTACCAGGGAGGCTTTACCAGTCCTTAGGCACTGCCCCAGACCTCAATGCAATGTTGATGTGAAGTCTCATCCAAGACAATCCCTCCACACCCAGAGTCTTCAGCATTTCTGGACAGATCTCATCAACCCCTGGGGCCTTGCCACTGCAGAGTTATTTGACTACCTCAGTGACTTCCACCAGGGAAATTGATGAAAATCCTCCATCAGCTTCCAGCTCTACCCCTACTATAGAGGGTGCTCCGGTCTGATGCAGGAGTTCCTCTAAGTGTTCCTTCCAGTGCCAGATTACATCCTCAGTTGAGGTCAACAGAGTCCCATCCTTACTGTAGACAGCTTGGATGGTTCCCCATTTTCCCCTGCTGAGGTGCCTCACGGTTTGCCAGAAGCACCTTGGTGCCGAACAAAAGTCCTTCTCCATGGTTGCTCCGAACTCCTCCCACACCTGCTGCTTTGCCTTCCCCACAGCAGAGGCTGCTGCCCTTCAGGCCTCTCAGTACCTTGCAACTGCCACTGGAATCCTCCAAAATAACATATCCCGGAAGGACTCCTTCTTCAGTCGGACAGCTTCCCTGACCACCGGTGTCCACCACGGTGTTCGAGGGTTGCCACCCCATGAGGCACCTAAGACCTTTAGGCCACAGTTCCCCGCTGCAACTTCAGCAATAGAAGCTTTGAACATTGCCCATTCTTGTTCAATGCCCCCACCCTCCAACCTCCACAAGGATGCTCGAGAAGCTCTGCCGGAGGTGTGAGTTGAAGATCTGTAAGACAGTGGGCTCCTCCAGATGTTCCCAGTTCACCCGCACTGTCCGTTTGGGCTTACCAGGTCTGTCCAAAGTCCTCCCCCACCCTCTGATCCAACTCACCACCAGATGGTGATCAGTTGACAGCTCTGCCCCTCTCTTCACCTGAGTGTCCAGAACATGCGGCCTCAAATCAGATGATATGATCACAAATCGATCATCGATCTTTAGCCTAGGGTGCTCTGGTACCATGTACACTTATGAGCATCCTTATGTTCGAACATGATGTTTGTTATGGACAGTCCGTGACTAGCACAGAAGTCCAGTAACAAATGACCATTTGGGTTTAGATCAGGGAGGCCATTCCTCACAATCACACCTCTCCAATTGTCTCTGTCATTGCCCACGTGTGCATTGAAGTCCCCCAGCGAAAATGGAGTCCCCCCACTGGAGCCCCATACAGGACTCCATTCAGGGACTCCAAGAAGGCAGAATACTGCAAAATGCTGTTCGGTGTATATGCACCAAACAACAGTCAGAGTTTTCCCCACTCGCCACCCGAAGACGCAGGGAGGCAACCCTCTCATCTACTGGAGTAAACTCAAACGTAGCAGCGCTCAGCCGGGCACACTTGTGTATCCCCACACCCGCTCGGCGCCTCACCCTCTGGGCAACTCCAGAGAAGGAATAAAGTCCAACCCCTATCAAAGAGAGTGGTTCCGCAGCCGAGGCTGTGCATGGAGGCGAAGCTCACCAGATCTAACTGGTATCACCCCACCTACCGCACAACAACATATAATAATAATACTAATACTGCTACTAATATTATATAATAATAATAATAATAATAATAATAATAATAATATAATCTTATCTGTCAGGATATGTTCCAGTCTGGGTGTGAACCTTAAGTGGAAGAAGTGCATTCAGAAAATAAATAAAATCAGGCCTGTTTTGTTTTTTCCTGAGGTGAAGTGCAGAGGAAGACACTGTTTTGGGTGAATAGAATAACAGAAATTAATGTGGATGAATTTTACAAACACTAATTAAAATGATTTTGGATCCATGACTTCTTAAAAATAACTCTTTTCCTGAAGAGATTTCAGTAATGCTTGATGGTAAACACTGAAACCCATTCGTCTGATTCTGAGAGGTCCTGTTGATAAAGCAGGCAAATAAATACAGATGAAATCAACCTGCTTTGGAAATGACATAAATATGTTTTGTAAGTATTTAAAAAGCATAGCTTGAATTTTAAAAAGGAAAACATGTCAGGAAACAAAATCTGACTTCGATCTTCAACGTGGCACAAAGCAGCGCACGATGCACTGGAAGATGTCCCAATAGATCATAGTGGTACTTGTGCTCATGTAGCTGGGTTGGTCTAAAAATAAAGTGTGGTCCGATACAAAGCTAGCATGGTTATATGGTCAATCAGACAACAGTGTTTTTCCTACAGTTTTTATTTTTTTTTTAAAGAGCACAACACTCAGGTTTCCCTTATGTTAGTAGGTCACAAAGCACAGATGCTCACCTGCAGATACTCAACTGCAATGGAGGCATATTATGGTGAGTTTAGAAAAAACAAACAAACAAACAAACCAAAAAAATGGCCCGACAAATAATCTTGTTTTTTGAAACTCTTACAGAATGTATATTAAAAAAAAAAAAAAAAAAAAAGAAATATAATATGATAGAAGCTGTTGCACCGCACTACTGTGTGCATTTGACAAATGTGATATGTGGATGAAACATGAAAGCAAATTATATGCAGTAACAGACACAAAGAATTGAAAATGAACCACCTCTAAACCCAAACAGTCCAACTGTCAACCCCATTGAGGTCCTTAGTCTGGGT
Organism: Thalassophryne amazonica; assembly: GCF_902500255.1. Taxonomy (NCBI): domain Eukaryota; kingdom Metazoa; phylum Chordata; class Actinopteri; order Batrachoidiformes; family Batrachoididae; genus Thalassophryne; species Thalassophryne amazonica. Next base: position 21,745,131 of record NC_047107.1, read on the forward strand.
CTTATTAACATAAGATCACTATACTCAAAATCATTGTTGATTAATGATCTAATTATTGATCATCACTTAGATATGACTGGACTATGTGAAACCTGGCTTAAACCTACAGCTGTCCTCCCCGTAAATGAGCCTGCCCACCCACATACACATTTAGTTACGTCCCTTGTCATGCGAAAGGAAGGCGGGGGTGTTGCTCTTATTTATAAATCTATGCTTAGCTTATTAGCTGTTGAGGGTCACAAATATAAGTTGTTTGAGCATCTGATTCTCTGCTCTGCTCAGAATATTATGCATTGCCAAGGTCAGACGAATAAAATCTGCCGTATTACTTTGTCACGTATGTAGGTCTCCTGGCCATATTCTGAATTCCTAGATGAATTTGGTGGCTTCATCTCTAACTTGTCAACTAATGCAGATAACATTCTGATCATTGCTGGACTTTAACATTCATATAAATAAGCTTCTGATCCCCTCTGCAAATCATTTATGGAAATTGTGGATGCTTAGGATTCCGGCAATGCATTCAGGACTCGACTCACATTAGTGGAAATACTGTATTTGGTTCTCGAACATGGTATTGCTGTCACGAATATTGACATCATGTCTCTTACATCAGTAGTCTCTGATCACTTACTTATTAAGTTTATAGTTCGCTGCTGTGTTAGTGGAACAACAACCTGTATATCACTATGACGATGCATCAACTCCTCAACAAAGACTTGTGGATTTAAAACTCAGTGCTCAAAATACACTCAACATGATTGTGCCACCTTTGTTAAAACCGCATCCCCTCCAAAAGAAAAACACAGTCACCTTGTTCAATGATTATCTGCATGAGCTCAAGCATAGGCTAGAGGTCTAGAACAGAAATGGCATAGTTTGAAATTAGAAGTATTCCACCTTGCGTGACGTTGGTGCTATCTTAGACTATAAGCATGCATTACTGGATACAAAAGCGGACCTATTGTTTGTGGGCCGCTGGAAGAGGAGGTAGTGCTGGCCCACCACCAGAGGGCAACCCTGCCTGAAGTGCGGGCTTCAGGGCACGAGAGGGCGCAGCCACCTCGCAGGAGCAGCCGGGAGTGACAGCTGTCAGTCTCACCACCATCATCACCAGCTGTCACTCATCACCATCCCACATAAAAGCCGGGCAGCAACTCCACCTCCCTGCCGAGAAATCGACTACCGACAAGGTAAACTCTCAGCCGTTATTTGTGCCGAACACAAGTATTCATTTCTGGATTGTTTGCAGGCGCCCTGTTTCCATACTTACAGCTGGAGGCTGGGTTCGTGGATGTTCGAGGAGTGACGGTCTTCACTCCTCACTTTGACTGTGATAAGTAGTGATTCAGACTCTGCATTACTGTGTTGGAGGTGGAGGTGTTATTCCCACCTAAGGAACCGTATTTGCTGGACTGTTTGCTGGGTGTGTGCACCACACACCCACCGTTAACTGTTTCTGCCTCCTGCCAGCAGGTCTGACAGCGTGTAGACGGTGGCCATCGAGGACTCAGGACTTGGCGACTTCCGGCGTACTTCAGATCCGTTGGCAGTGGAAATCGTGTGGGACCCAGCTCTTCTCTGGACAGACGTCTTCTATCCTCGAGCCTGCCCACAAGTCACCTTTGTATATTGACTGACTTCAAATTCTGTGATTGTCTGTATTTCGTTGTGCACATTCACAACAGGAAATTGTGTTTTTTTTTTTTTGTCTCATTCATTGTCCATTCATTTACGCCCCCTGTTGTGGGTCCGTGTCACTACACTTTCCCAACAGGATTTCTCGGCCAATGTCATGGATTCCGAGGGGCGTCAACCATCAGTTGAACACCAATGGAAGGCAGGGTGTACCGGCGCCAGCAGGAGGCATTTAGGTGAGTTGCAGCACATCTAACTGCCTTCACTGCTCGGCTGGACTTAGTGACCGAGCAGAGCCAAATACTCAATCGCAGGATGGGAGGCTCTCACCGCACAGGGTGAAGCGCGTGCACCGGCATGCTGCAGCTCCTCCTCCTGCTGTCCTGGTGCCAAATATAGACATCCACGGGTCGTTCACGAACCTCCCCACCGTCCCCTGAAGCATACATAAGTCCCCCCCGGAAACCGTACGGAAGGTTGTGTCGAGACGTGCGCAGACTTCTTACATGCAGTGTTTGCTTGTCTTTGCACAGCGTCCCGTCAGGTACGTTCGGACTGTAGCCCGGTGGCTTATGTGATTAATTGCTTCGAGGTGAGGCACGCGCCTGGGCTATGGCGCTTTGGGAGCAGCATCCACGGCTCCTAACGATATATACTGAGTTTGTGAGGGAGTTCAGACTGGTGTTCGATCACCCACATAGAGGCGAGACTGCTTCAATGGTGCTGCTGTCTATGAGACAGGGGCGTTGGAGTGCAGCCGAGTATGCAGTCGACTTCCGCATCGTGGCTGCGAGGTCCAGCTGGAATGCTGCTGCACTCCGCGCCGCCTTTGTAAACGGACTGTCTCTGGTCCTAAAGGAGCATCTGGTGGCTAAGGACGAGCCGCGGGATTTAGACGGGCTTATCGACCTGGTTATACGATTAGACAATCGGTTAGAAGAACGCCGTCGGGAGCGAGATGAAGGACGTGGCCGGGCACGTGCCGTTCCTCTCCCTTCCGTGTCTGAAAAGGTTCCGCCCTCCCCACGCTTCACAGCCTCAGCGCTCCGTGTGGCAACAGCTCCCCCTGCTGACGTTGCTAGGGAAACAAGCAGGGAAAATGAGATGAGATGACAGAATGAGGAGGCTTGCCCGCTGGGAGTGTTTTCTCTGCAGCTCAAAAGGGCACATACAGAAAAACTGCCCCAAATGGCCAAAACGACAACACTCGCCTTTGAGACTGGGCTAAGGGTGGGTCAAGAAATTTCAGTTGGACACACATGCATTTCAGCACGTCTCCCAGTTCATGATCCTGAGTGGGGATCTAACCCTTCAAGCCCCAGCACTTGTGGACACGGGTCAGAAGGGAATCTGCTGGACAGCAGATGGGCAAGGAAGTAGGGCTCCCTCTAGTGGTGCTCCCTTCACCATTGAGGTGCGGGCACTAGATGGCACCCTTCTTCCTTTAATCACACACAAGGACACAACCAGTAACTCTGGTGGTGTCTGGGAAGCATCGGGAGGAGATTGAGTTTTATGTAACTCCTTCTACCTCCCGCGTAATTTTGGCTTCCCGTGGATGATAAAACACAATCCGTGGATTGATTGGCCGTCTGGGGTTGTGGCTCAGTGGAGCGAACCTGCCACGGGAGTGTTTAGGATCCTCGTTTCCCCCTGGTTTGACTGCTACACGAGGAGGTTAAAGTCCCCCCCAATCTGACGGCGGTGCCTGAGGAGTACCACGATCTTGCTGACGTCTTCAGCAAAGATCTGGCACTCTCTCTCCCCCCCGCTCCGGCCGTATGATTGTGCCATTGATTTGATCCCGGCATTGAGTACCGATCCAGCAGGCTGTACAACCTCTCACTCCTGAGCGCAAATCAATGGAGTTCTACATCCGGGACTCGTTAGCTGCCGGGCTGATCCAGAACTCCACCTCCCCGATGGGTGCTGGTTTCTTTTGTGTGGGCAAGAAAGACGGCGGACTCCGTCCATGCATTGACTACAGAGGGCTGAATGAGATTACGGTTCGCAACCAATACCCGCTGCCCCTGTTAGATTCAGTGTTCACGCCCCTGCATGGAGCCAAAATCTTTACAAAACTGGATCTTAGGAATGCTTATCACCTGGTTCGGATCCGGAAGGAGATGAATGGAAGACAGCATTTAACACCCCGTTAGGTCACTTTGAGTACCTGGTCATGCCGTTCAGCCTCACTAACGCCCCCGCGACGTTCCAAGCCTTGGTAAACGACGTCTTGCGGGACTTCCTGCACCGATTTCTCTTCGTATACCTGGACGATATCCTCATCTTTTCCCCAGATCCTGAGATTCATGTTAAGCATGTACGTCAGGTCCTGCAGCGGTTGTTGGAGAACCGGCTGTTTGTGAAGGGCGAGAAGTGCGAGTTCCACCACACTTCTTTGTCCTTCCTGGGGTTCATAATCTCCTCCAACTCCGTCGCCCCTGATCCGGCCAAGGTTGCGGCGGAGAGAGATTGGCCCCATCCAAAAAGCTGTAGGAAGCTGCAACAGTTCCTCGGCTTTGCAAATTTCTACAGGAGGTTCATTAAGGGCTACAATCAGGTAGTTAGTCCCCTGACAGCCCTCACATCCTCTAAAGTCCCCTTCACCTGGTCGGATCGGTGCGATGCCGCGTTTATGGAGTTGAAACGTCGGTTTTCGACTGCGCCAGTTCTGGTGCAGCCCGATCCTAGCCGCCAGTTTATAGTTGAAGTGGATGACTCTGAATCAGGGATAGGAGCCGTGCTGTCCAAAGCAGGGAGTCCGATAAGGTCCTCCACCCCTGTGCCTATTTCTCCCGCAGGTTGACCCCGGCAGAAAGGAACTATGACGTCAGCAATCGGGAACTCCTAGCGGTGAAAGAGGCTCTTGAGCAGTGGAGACACCTGTTGGAGGGAGCTGCGGTACCATTTACAGTTTTCACGGACCATCGGAACCTGGAGTACATCCGGACCGCCAAGCGTCTGAACCCCAGGCAAGCACGCTGGTCACTGTTCTTCGGGTGTTTTGACTTCCACATCACCTACCACCCCGGGACCAAGAATCAACGATCTGACGCCTTGTCCCAGGTACACGAAGAGGAAGTCAAAACCAAGCTGTCAGATCCACTGGAAACCAATCCCCGAGTCCACTATCGTGGCCACCCTCACCTGGGACGTGGAGAAGACCGTCCGGGAGGCCCTGGCACAGAACCCGGACCCGGGACCGGCCCTAAGAACAAACTCTACGTCCCACCAGAGGCCAGAGCTGCAGTCCTGGACTTCTGTCACGGTTCCAAGCTCTCCTGTCACCCACAGGTGCGAAGAACCATGGCAGTGGTCCATCAGCGCTTCTGGTGGGCGTCCATGGAGGCCGACGTCCGGGAATATGTCCAGGCCTGTACCACCTGCGCCAGGGGCAAGGCGGATCACCAGAAGACACAAGGACTCCTCCAGCCGCTACCGGTGCCTCATCGCCCCTGGTCCCACATCGGCCTGGACTTCATCACGGCCTCCCTTTCTTTAACTTCTGGATCTGTTCCTAAATGTTTCAAACCTGCAGTCATTAAACCATTACTTAAGAAACCTAATCTTGACCCTAGTGTATTGAAAAACTATCAGCCAATATCAAATCTATCATTTTGCTCTAAAATTCTGGAAAAAATGGTTTCACGGCAGCTCGTGACTATCTTACTGAAAATAATCTCTTGAGCAACTGCAGTCTACTTTTAGAAAATATCATTCCACAGAGATGGCACTCACTAATGTGGTGAATGATCTTCTGCTTGCAATGGATTTAGACACCACTATGGTTCTTGTGCTGTTAGATCCCAGTGCTGCATTTGATACTGTGCATCATCATATTCTACTTGATAGGCGGGAAAATCATTTTGGGATTACTGGCAGTGCCCTTGCATGGTTGACGTCATGCTTGACCAGGCGTTCTCACTGTGTTTTGTACAGTAACACTACCTCTAACCTTAGTGACATGAAATTTGGGGTTCCACAGGGTCCATTTTAGGCCCCCTGCTTTTCTCCCTTCATATAGCATTCCTTGGGCACATACTGTGGTGCTTTGGGATTACCTTTCACTGCTATACTGGTGATACTCAGTTATTCATGCCGATAACTGCTGGTAATCTCATCCACATAAAATCCTTAGAAGATTGCCTTGCATCAGTGACAAGTTGGATGTCTAGAAACTTCCTACTTTTAAACTCTGATAAGACTGAAATGATGGTCTTGGTCTAGTGAGACATCGGCATCAATTTGACCAGTTAACACTGAGCCTAGGCTCATGTGTCATACATCACACTGACAAAGTGAGGAACGTTGGGGTAATTTTGATCCTACATTGTCATTTGACCTCCACATTAGAAATATTATGAGGACTGCTTTCTTCCACCTTAGAAATATAGCGAAGATTCATCCCATCCTGTCTATGGCTGATGCTGAGACCCTGATCCATGCGTTTATCTCTTCTAGATTGGACTACTGCAATGTTCTATTTTCTGGTTTACTGCAGTCCAGCATTAGGGCTTTCCAATTGGTTCAAAATGTTGCATCCAGACTTTTGACACGAAGCAGAATTTTTGACCACATTACACCCATTTTGGCATCTCTACACTGGCTTCCTGTCCCAGTGAGATTAGGTTCTGCTACTAGTCTATAAAATTGTTCACGGACTGGCACCTCCCTACCTAGCTGACCTAATTAAACCTTACGTACCAGCCTGGGCTTTGTGTTCTCAGTGTGCAGGACTACTTTGTGTCCCTAGGGTGATTAAGAAGTCTGCGGGTCATAGAGCTTTCTCTTACCGTGCCCCTGTTCTGTGGAATGATCTCCCTGCATCAATAAAACAGTTAGATTCTGAGGAGACTTTCAAGTCCAGACTTATTTTCCCTTTCGTATGGCTAACATACTGGCATAGTATAGTTCTATGCTTTTTACTCTATTAATTAAATTTATTAGGAAGTGGAGCGTGCTGCGGCCTCAACTTTACCTAAATTCTGGGTCTTTTAGTGAAGCTTAGGGCTAGTGGCCGGAGATCACCTTAGTATTTCCTGTTTTTCTTGTTGTTTAATGCTGACAAATTATACTGTATTTCTTGTCTTTCTGATGCCTGATTCTGTTTTTCTCTCTGTTTAAGGTGCAGCTCCATCCAGAGATGGGTGTGGTGTTTGTGCTGGAGACACTCCTGTCCTGTGCACCAACAGCATTTCCTGTATATTCATTTTGTGAATTGTTCTGTAATTTATGTCTGCAGCATGGCCCAAGCAGAGGCTCACCCCTTTGAGTCTGTTCTGCTTGAGGTTTCTTCCTCAGAGGGAGTTTTTCCTTACCACTGCTGCTCTGGGGGTTAGTAAGTTTAGACCTTACTTGTGTGAAACGCCTTGAGGCAACTCTGTTGTGATTTGGTGCTATATAAATTACAATAAATCAATTGAAATTGAAACTGAAATGAAAACGAATGAAACCATTAAATAATAACAATAAAACAAAGGTAAACTTTATCATACCCCTGCACATTCTCAGGATCACACTGTTTTGATTGGTTGATATGTTGACATTACAGCATGCCCATGCCAAATTAACTTCATTATGCCTTTGCACCCAGCACACTGGTTTAGGATTGTTTTTGTTTATTTGTTATTCTCACTGCTTAAATCACAATATGGGCTCTGAAATGTCCCAAATGCAACTGCGACATCACATGTTATGTGCCTGCCACACAGATTTAGTACATGATCTGATGTACCTCATGAGAGTGGAGAGCTATGGGAAATGGCCTGCATTTACACTGCATTCCCCAAATTATTCTGAACAGTGCATATAATGCTTCTCCATCTGAATCAGAAGCTCAAAGTTCTTTACCTTGCATTCACCCACACCGATGGCAGGGTGCTGCCGTACAAGTTACTCACTTCACACCAGAATCAACTTGGGGAAAAGCCCTTTATGATCTACTGATTTGACGGATGTTTGAGCTGAGGATCCTCTGGTCTGAAGCTCTCTCTCTGCTACACCTCTACCACATTCACAGACGCACGCACACATAGCCACATTCTGATCTGCGACAGTCACTAATGACATACAGAATGAACAAAATCACAGACAAACCTAGGCTACTGTTCAATACCAATATCCACAGACCTACACATGTAGCCTATAGCCTCAGGGATAAAATGCCAACAGCAGGTAGAGGAGAAAATCTTTCCCCTACCATTGATGTCTTCATAACAGCACAATGCGCCTTTTGTTGTCTTTAATAGCAAATGCATCAATGATTTGGTTGCTGTCCGAGGCCTATGTTCTCTTGAGGGTTAATTGCCAGGAGTGACACCAGGTACTGGTTTGTCCGTCCCCACTGCTGTTCCTCAGGTACTTCTTTAGGTGACACAGACTTCACTTCTTTCCAGTTCCACTCATAAATATTTGGTCAGCAAAAGCCAAACCATTTCAGCAATTTTAAACTACGCTCAATGCAGTACAACGTCATTATGACATTGTCGAACGTGATGTCATTGAACGTCACATTACACTCATTTTGTGTAAAACAATCAGTTTCTATTTTCTTTATGAGTGAAATATTTATCTAACCACATAAATCTGAAAAAGCCATAAGTGTCTTCTACTGTGGCAAACTGAAAGGATGATGTCATTGCCCTGCCTCTTTAACATGTTAACACTATAATTTAACAGTGCAATTTTGCATATTGTTATTTTTTCTTCTTGTTGGTGGTGGGATAAAGCACTGGTGTCCTCCAGCTCAGTCTGAGAAACTCACCCAGAGCAGACAGATGCTGAGGGACTTCTTAAAAAAAACAATATTTTTAAAGTTCAAGCAGGTTTACCATCCAACCACTGATATCAGCAAACTAATGTACCCATAATGCAATGCAGCATGTGTGTCTAAATGCTAAAACCTTCAAGATTTATGCATTACTTTAAAACTAAAACATATAACGGGTATTTTCACTTTGTAAAATGGCAGATGTGATATTAATTTCAATAACTGTCCACAATTAGTTTGTTTCAAATTATAACCATAAGCCAAAACTGTCTGCCTGTGCAAGACTCCAGTGAAATGACTGGCAGGTCTGTATGGTGTGAAGAGAAATTGTCTTTTTTTTCTCTCCTCTTCCTTTCTTTCTGGTAGTCAGCTGTCCTCTGCCTGCAGAGGACAGAGCTTTGCCATTCATGGCTGTCTGTCTGCTACAAAACATGTGATAGACCGGCACTAAAATCTTTGATTTCAGACTTTACAAATGTTTTACCTGTTAAGTTTTTTCACTATGCCCGCAAATAAAGTTATCGGAACTAAATTTATTGGAAGCTAATTGGTCCACTGATGGTTTTCAAAGTTATCTGGAAAGCTAATCTGCTAATGAAAACTTAAGCTTTGATAATTAGCGGTTAGCGGAACTGTGCCCACCACTGCTGGAGCCCTTATTTTCACAGTTCACGTGGTACTCAGGCCAGAAATAAGCATCACACGTTACTTACTACGTAGTAGCAGCTGGCTAGGGTGCACATCTGAATGGGCCAGTGCACACTGCGTGCGAGTTAAGGTGCACATTTTTTTCAATTAAGATGTACCAGCTGTGTATGGCATGCCAGAACATAGCAGTGATATGACATGCTATCACCTTTTTTTATCATTGTTCATTTGTCTCATGAATGTCACAAGTTGCTCTATGAAAATATATGACAACATACACACAATGCAATGCAACTTACAATACCTTAAATAATTTCCTTTGGGATTAATAAAGTTCTTTCTTATTCTTAACTAAAGTGAAATGAAATATACAATGACACGGCTAAAATTATTCTTTACTATCCGTGCGTAGAATGGGTAACAGCTAGTATATGTATATACAAAGGCTGATGACAACCCTGGATGTGTATAAGTGTAACAGGTTCTTTCATGGCCCAAGCCCCACCTCTTTATGAAAATCAATTAATGTTTTTTGAGTTATCCTGGTGACAGGTTTCTTTGGGTAGTTAATAGGGTCGTAGTTTGGCCTGTTTGACTTTGGCAAAGGTTGCAGTCTATCTGTGCCCCTATAGATAGAGTTCAGCCCAAAATTGACTTCACATTCAAAGTGAGTGGTTATATTTCTAGTTTACAGTTTTTGGCCGTGTTAATAATTTTTGATGTGTAAAATAAAACCATATGTGAATTTCTTTCCCTCCCCCTTGAACTGCCACCTTATCGTGGTGGGTGAGTTTGGTTACAGGCAAACAGGTCCTAGGTGACAGGTCAGACTAAGGGCAGTTCAGAAGCTCCCATGACCAGTACAAAATCAAGGACCATCGCCCAGTATGGCGGAGCCAGGGCCCCACCCCGGAGCCAGGCCTGGGGTTGGGGCTCGCGTGAGCACCTGGTGGTCGGGCCTTAGCCCACGGGGCCCGGCCGGGCTCAGCCCGAAAGAGCGACGTGGGCCCACCTTCCTGTGGGTTCACCACCTGCAGAGGGGGCCATGGGGGTCAGGTGCAGAGAGGTTTGGGTGGCAGTCGAGGGCACCCAGACCTGTTTGTCTGGGCGGCTTTGCTTGAGCTGCTGCCCCCACGACCCGACTCCGGATAAAGCAGAAGAAAATGGATGGATGGAATTTGTTTCCATGTTGCCATGAGAGGTTATGGGAAATTTAAATTTTCACCACATAATTAACCATCAAATTTCTTTACCATGTATCTCATTCTTACACATGCAAGCAGCTCGTCTTTTAATGGACACTCTCCATGCAAGAATAATAATAGAAGGCAACAGGGCCAAAACTTGAGTTAAAAGAAAAAAAAAAAAGGAAAAATGATTAAGGAACCTTATTAAAAGCAACCTTGTAGATTCAGACGCGTGATGGAGAGCACATTATGAGGTTTGATCCTTTTCAAATGACACCACGGTTTCCCGAACATGCCGAAAAACCTGATTAGGGTGACAAGCACTGAGTGATACTGCAAACCTGTTAATAACATGAAAATTAGAAGGGGCTCATGCAAAGAAAGGAGATTAATTTTGCTAGAGTCCATCTTGTGCAAATTGCGAAGTTGTGAATATGTTTTCAGATAATGAGCCTTCCTACTTGTCAGCTCACTTGTCATTTTCTGTAATTAATGTTAAGGAAGACTCCTCCTGATGGTTCATATTACTCATGTAGCAGGAAAATTTCTCCCCAGAAATAATTTACATTTATTATCATCAGTCTGTTTGTGTGGTTTATTTCACAGTGGAGTAATTTATTGCAGCACCATTTCGCTTGCCTTGATTAGTCACTCGTCAGACTGAGATGTAATTTTTTTTTTCTTCATACGTCTTGTCCGTGGAAATTGAAAATGTTTTCGGCACAGCTTGCCGCCATCTCAGCTCCACCTTTTACCTTTTTTATTATTATTTGTGAGTGTCCCTGTGCAGTCTGTGGGTATTAAAAATAAAACCCTGCTCCGCATACACCCTGACTCCCACTTGCTCTGCAGATAACAGCTTTTTCTTTTTTATTTCAAAAGTCACGCACATGCATATGACTGAGAAGTGCAGCAACTTACGGAGAAATGTGGTAGAATGTGATCAAAGTTTTACCCCTGTTTGCATTTGCAGACAATATTCAGATTTGTCATGCAGGACTGTGTGTCTGCAGTGGAAAATAATTAAATTACACAGCAAAGTTTATCTCCTTGGGTCTCCACGGATACCAACAACACAGATTTACCCCCATGGTACTGTGACCATAACTCAAAGAAATATTCATTTAAGACACATATTTAAATCAGCCTTCCTTAGCAACTAAGCTTTGTTTTTCTTTGTACTGGTAAATTTATAAGCCCACTTCTTAAATGTATTATTCATCCGAGCATGTAAATAATGCATGTCTGCTTCCTCAGTAAATTAACCCTTTACCTTACTGGGGATACAGGAGTCACTATTTTGAAAGGCAATTATGTAATTTAATTAATGTTGTAATTAATAGTGTAATTAGCTTAAACACCCTAACTTGTCAACCACTGACCCATTTCATAATTATCACTGACAGGTTACATTTAAACTTAAGACACTCCAAACATTATTAACAGTTTACTTTTTTTTTTTTTTGACTTTCTTGCAGCCCACTGACTTACTTCATAGTTTCATACTTACTAAACATCTAATTTAATATGTTTTTTAAAATTTAAGCGACCTTAATTCTTTAATTTCTTTATTAAGATTGTTCCATAATTTGACACCATTTACTGCAATACTCCTTTCCTTTACTTTGGTTCTAAATCTTGGTTTTTTAAAGACTTCTATTCCTTTCAATTTATAACTACTTACTCTTTTTCAAACATATTTTGAATGTTTGTTGGTAAAGTATTTTTATTAACTTGGTACATCGTTTGTAATATTTTCAAATCAACTAAATCATGAAATTTAAGTACCCTATACTTAATAAACAATGGATTAGATGAATCTCTAAAACCACTGTTACTAATCACTTTTAAAGCTCTTTTCTGCAAAATAAATAAAGGTTGTATATAGGTTGTATATGTTGATCCCCAGATTTCTACACAGTAAGTTAAATATGGGACAATCAATGAATTGTACAATGTTAATAAACCATAACTATTTAATGAATATTTACTTTATGCAAAACAGCAATGGCTTTCGCTATTTTTCCTTTTATGTAATTTATGTGTGACTTCCATGTAAGATCTTCATCAATCATGACTCCTAAAAATTTCATTTCTTTTACCCTTTGTTATCCATTCCATCTATTTGTAATGACACATTATTTTCTTTCGCTCTATCATTAAACAATATGAAATTTGTCTTATTAATATTTAGTGACAATCTGTTTATATCAAACCAATGTTTAACTTTTTCCAACTCTGTATTTATCACTTGTGCTACTTCCTGTATATCTGATCCAGAGTAAACAGCGTTGTATCAGCAAATAAAATGCTGCCAAGCACATTGGATACATTCACAAAATCATTGATATACAAATAAACAGTTTGGGTCCAAGTACCGATCCTTGTGGTACTCCATAAATAATGTTACACAATTCTGATTTGGTATTATTTATCTGAACAAACTGTTTTCTATTTTCTAAGTAGCTTTTTACCCACTGATGTGCAACACCTCTTATTCCATATTGTTGTAACTTGTGGAGCAATCTTGAGTGGTCTATAACATCAAAAGCCTTTTTCAGGTCAATAAAAATACTTACAAAATAATCCTTATTATCTATTGTTGTTGATATTTTCTCTATTAGTTCCATAATTGCCATAGCTGTCGAATGTTTTGTTCTGAATCCATACTGAGCATTATTTAAAATATGATGTTTCTCAATAAATTTATCCAATCTTGTTACAAAAACTTTTTCCATAATTTTAGAAAACTGTGGAAGCAATGATACTGGCCTGTAATTAGAAAAATTATGTTTGTCTCCATTTTTATATAATGGGACTACCTTAGCAATTTTCATTTCATCTGGAAAAACCCCAGTTGACAGAGACAGATTACAAATATAAGTAAATGGTTCAATAACAATTTCTATTATACTTTTTACAGTCATCATGTCTAAATCTTCATGGTCAGTTGATCTTTTGCTTACACAGTTTTTACAATATTTCTTATTTCATCTTTTTCCACATTGTCCAGGAAAATACTATTGACCGTATTTACCAATGTACATAATTTATCTTCTATTATTGGTTTATTTCCCACCAGACTTGACCCTACATTTGAAAAATAATCATTAAACCCATTTGCAACTTCTTTTATATCATATATCTCTTTATTTTCCTTAACCAAGTAATTTGGAATAGTTTCTTTCATTCCATCACTATCAATCACACTTTTTATAATTCCCCATGTTACCCTCATATTATCTTTACTCTTATTTAGTTTTTCACTGTAATAATCTTTTTTTTGTTTCCTAATTATTGTTAATAGTTTATTTTTATATTTTTGTATTTATGTTCTGATTCCTTTGTTTGCAATTTTAAAAAGCACCTGTATAAATAGTTTTTCTTGCACAAGCATTTTTTATTCCCTTTGTCAGCCATGGTTTATTTACTCTTTTCTTACTAATTTCAATTAATTTACAATTTTTATTGTATGATTTCATCAATATTTTCATAAATGAGTTATATGCTACATTAACATCACTGACATAAACTTCTTCCCAGTTTTGATTTTTAAGGTCATATTTTAATGCCTCTGAGGCTTTTACTGACTTATCTCTTTTAAAGTTTATATCAGTTTTTTTGTTGTACCTATTTTATATTTAAATATTGAAAAAATTGGTAAATGGTCGCTAATATCTGTCATGAAGATCCCATTCTTGATAATTTCATCTGTTCTGTTTGTAAATATATTATCAATTACCGTTGCACTTTGCGATGTAATTCTGGTTGGTTTTGTTATCAAGGGGAATAACCCCAAACTATACATTGTATTCACAAAATCACTTGATCTTTGGCAGCTGGAGCTTTCTATGTTAATATTAAAGTCCCCACACATAAAAAGCGTTTTGTTTTTAATTTGATGGAATAATTCAATTATTTTATCTGTAAATTTCACAACACAAGAACCTGGTGCTCTGTATACACAACTAACTAAAATATTCTTAGATGTTTCATGTACAAGTTCCACTGTTACAATTTCTATGACATCATTCATAATTGTCATTTCTTCAACAATTGTACACATCAGATCTGTTTTTGTATACAGAGCAATACCACCCGCCTTTTTATATCTTCTGTTTACAAAATACAGCTCATATCCCTCTATTTGAACTTCATCCATGAGATCATCTTTAAGCCAAGATTCAGTGATTGCAACAATACTAAATCTATTTTTAAACTGATTTAAATAATCTTTTATTTGTGACATTTTACAATACAAGCTTCGACTGTTTATATGTATGAGTGACAGGGTATCTTCTGCAATTTTTTCACTATTCAGCTGTTCTACTGTATAATACTCACAACCAATCGTTTTTAAGTCAAATATACTTTCATCAATATTAGTGTCTATGTCATATATTTTATCCTCTGTTTCCATGTTTGATCTGATTTTTTGTTGGTCCAATTACCAACAGATGTTATATTTGATTGTCTATTCAGGTCTGTATTTCGTAAGGTCCTCCATGTTTTGATTTGTATACCGTTTGTTCCTTCTTTCACTCTAATCCACACCCTACAATTCCAGACCCATGTAGCAACAATATGTTTCTGTTTTCTTAGTAGTCTTGCTTCCCTAGCATATCTGCATTTTTTTTTTTGTTAGATGCTCATTTATATAGACACTCGTTCCTTTCAAATTCTTTGCCTGTCTTAATAACTCATATTTATATTTTCTGCTTGTAAATCGTATAACAATGTTAGATAGTTTATTTTTTCTATCTTTAGTTGGAATAGTAAACAGTCTGATTGTATCTTGATGGATGACAACACCTTTTTGATATAAAAAGTTTGTAACTTATTGTTCCAATGATTGTCTTTCTTCAGGTGGTGCATCCTCCCCACTGGCTACACCAGAATCCACCACCCTTGCATATGTCCGATGCCTTGTTTCTAGTCCAGATATTATAACGTCATCTTTCTAGTAAATTGTTCAAGTTCATCTACATGTTGCTCAAGTTTCTTAATGATCTTGTCCTTCTCTTTAACCAGATTTTGGAGTTCTTTAATTTCCACCATCAGTTTGTCTAGATTAGACATGTCTTTTGATATATGGTTTAATGAGGTCTTTATCTCCTCTATATCTTCCTCGAGTTTATCTGTTTTCCTGGGTGGTGCCATGCCAACTGTCGTGGCTCAGTATGGCCACTATTGATTACAAAAACAATTCTCACCAGTAGCCTCCACCACCACAGGTCCGGTAGCCGCACCCCAACCCTCCCCGTTGCTAACCTCGTTCACAGCCGCCCCAGCCACAACCGTGGCTGGGGCGGCTGTGGGTGAGGACCTTGCTGTAAACACATTCAAGCCTTGATTTACTAAGATCCCAGGTAATGAATAAACTGCATGGACCACCCAAACCTTTGCATGTTGGGGTGGAGACAAATTTGCTGGTCAGTTACTAAGCGTAAATGCGCAATTGATCACATGCAGTAACATGACGTACAATAGACAGCCATATGTAAATGAAAATGCATTTATGTGTGGTCCACCTGTTATGTATGGACACATTTATTTTTAAAGAAACAAGGACAAACTAAAGTTAAATATGCCCAGTATTTACAATGAATGATTTTTTTGTTGTTTCTTTTTTAATTCTTTGTGAACTCTGTGCTGGAACAGAATTCTGTCAACCACAAAAAGTCAATGCCATGGTTTCAAACAAATTATAAATGTAATCAACATGCACTGAATTTCCTTCTAACATTAAATCGTGTTTGTTTTAAAAACGTCACCTATTTGCATGTTCCCTCCCTTAATTTTGCACACTTGGGTGCATAAGCTCCGAACTCCATACGCACAAATGCATATGTGCCAATTAACAATTTGCGCTATTTTGCGCCTTTGACAGACACTATCCCTGTTGTGTACTATTAGTATCACAGCATGTAGATGTATTTGTGTTGCAAACCTTTATTAAATCAGGCCCTCCGTGTCATTCCTTTTATGTGTATGCTGTGGCTAGCCAGGCTATCCTGAAAAGGCTTATGTTTATATCAAAAACGTGGCACATATATGGAGGTGAAGTGTGGAATTTCCCAGAGAGGACAAAGTTGCTATTACCACTGAGATCATGTCTGCCCTGGGTTCATACTGTCTGCAATGAAACAGAAGACAAAGTAAAGGAAGCTGTATATATTGTTAAATTTAATTCAAGGGCTTAACAAAAAAATATTGCATATTTACAAATAGTCCTTCCATTTTCAGATGCCACAAATAGTTGAACATAAGAACATAATTATGAATATCAGGATTAAATTTTCACTTTTATAGCCAGTTTTCTTTGGACAAGTCAGGAGAAGGATACATGCATGTTTTCAAGCTACTGAATATGTGTTACATTGCATTTACATCTATCATTAAGAAATACAAACCATACATTTTCTGTGTAAATCTGTATAGAGTAGGCGTTTCTCAAGAGCGACGTATCTATGCAAGGGGACTCGTGAGAAAAGCCACCAAGATGTCCATAACAACTACAACCCCAATTTCAATGGGATGTTGTGTGAAATGTAAATAAAAACAGAATACAATGATTTGCAAATCCTCTTCAACCGATATTCAATTGAATACACCACAAAGACAAGATATTTAATGTTCAAACTGATAAACTTTTTTTTTTTTTTGTGTAAATATTTGCTCATTTTGAAATGGATGCCTGCAACACGTTTGGGGCGTGGCAACAAAAGAACAACTAATTGGAAACAAGTGAGTGTCATGACTGGGTATAAAAGGAGCATCCCCAAAAGGCTCAGCTGTTCACAAGCAAAGATGGTGAGGATCACCACTTTGTGAACAACCGCATGAAAAAATAGTCCAACAGTTTAAGAAGAATGTTTCTCAATGTTCAATTGCAAGGAATTTAGGGATTCCATCATCTACAGTCCATAATATAATCACAAGAATCAGAGAATCTGGAGAACTTTCTACACGTAAGCAAGGCCAAAAACCAACATTGAATGCCCGTGACCTTCGACCCCTCAGGCAGCACTACATTAAAAACTGGCATCATTGTGTAAAGGACCTTACTGCATGGGCTAAGGAAGACTTCAGAAAACAATTGTCAGTTAACACAGTTTGTCGCTACATCTACAAGTGCAAGTTAAAACTCTACCATGCAAAGCAAACGCCATACATCAACAACATCCAGAAATGCCGCTGCCTTCTCTGGGCCCGAGCTCATTTGAAATGGACAGACGCAAAGTGGAAAAGTGTGCTGTGGTCTGACATTTCAAATTGTTTTTGGAAATCATGGACATCGTGTCCTCTGGACAAAAGAGGAAAAAGACCATCCAGATTGTTACCAGGGCAAAGTTCAAAAGCCAGCATCTGTGATGGTATGGGGGTGTGTTAGTGCCCATGGCATGGGCAACTTACACACCTGTGATGTCACCATCAATTCTGAAAGGTACATCCAGGTTTTGGAGCAACACATGCTGCCATCCAGCAATGTCTTTTTCAGGGACGTCCCTGCTTATTTCAGCAAGACAATGACAAGCCACATTCTGCATGTGTTACAACAGCGTGGCTTCGTAGTAAAAGAGTGCAGGTACTAGACTGACCTGCCTACAGTCCAGACCTGTCACCCATTGAAAATGTGTGGCGCATTATGAAGTGCAAAATAAGACAATGGAGACCCCAGACTGTTGAACAACTGAAGTCGTACATTAAGCAAGAATGGGAAAGAATTCCACCTACAAAGCTTCAACAATTAGTGTCCTCAGTTCCAAAATGCAGATTGAGTGTTGTTAGAAGGAAAGGTGATGTAATACAGTGGTAAACATACCACTGTCCCAGCTTTTTTGAAACATGTTGCAGGCATCCATTTCAAATGAGCAAATATTGCAAGAAAACAATAAATTTTATCAGTTTGAACATTAAATATCTTGTCTTTGTGGTGTATTCAATTCAATGTAGGTTGAAGAGGATTTGCAAATCATTGTATTGCTTTCTTTTAAATTTTACACAACGTCCCGTACAACGTGGGGCTGTACAAAGGTATAATAAGTAACAAGCCCCCCTTTAATCCAAGTCCTAAATATGAAGTCCAGTCTATTAGGAGAGACATCTGTGTCAAAGGCGCACCATCTCAATATTTTTGATGTGTGTTCCAAATCACAGAGTTTTATTGACCGAGCGTCAGTTCCAACATGATGGTCACTTGACACATTTCTCTGTGCATGATCCCATCCACATGTGACTCAATGTAGAGAAACCCATCAACTGGAAAAGGCAGGTCGATGGTTATGTTCAAGAGGTGGTGACTGAGTGCTTTTGTCTTTCGGTGATTGCCACCAGGTGGTTGCCACCAGGACGCAGAGTGGTTTCCAGCACCTCTACATGCTCCCAACTCTGGCCAGATCTGACCTGTCCCTCAAAAAATAAAAATAAAATGTGCATGGCCTTTGTTTTGCAAAATTGAAAAGTGGCCATTTTGTTACTTTAAACCATTGTCAATATGTAATGTCTGGAAACAGCGAAAGCTCCCTCCACCTGTGATGGTTTAACAGTATGTAGTGAAGTCTGCCCTATGCCAAACTGAGATGTGCCACCTCACTGTCAAAATCTATTACAGTGAAGATTTTGACAATCATATATTTTATCTTTGCAAATGGATGTAGTGAGTCTGCATTGGTTTAAGATACTTTTTGTGTTACAGATTCAGGCAATTTCTTAACTTTGTAAACCTTATTTCTCTGGTTGCAGCTCACTGCTAATACTTGAATATTTGCTCATGTGTGCTGTCTGTCTTTTTAAAGATTTAGAAAACATAATCCCAGTTGACAATCCAGAATCTTACCTAAATGATCCCATAATCTGAGATCGTGCTGGGATAACATTAACACCACTTTCATACATATAGCATTTCACCACATAGTGTGGATAAAGGAACTGCTCTGGCAAATATTGATCTATTGAGGAAAAAAAAATAATGGCAGGATTAAGGATGATACTTAGATTTGTTGTATTTTGTAAGGGGTGTTGGTGGTTGGGGTGTTAAGGGTGAGACAGCCATAATACTAAAGAGTGGTTTGCTGCCATGTAAACCACCCTTCCAAGGGTTTGGGGATAAACAGAGCCTCCAAATAGTATCGTGACATGAGTGAAATTGTCATGTTCTATAAATGGGCTAATTAGGAGATTAATATGGTTAATTTCTGCTTGTTTTGGTTTGTGCAGTTGAAAGGATGACTTCACACCAACAGTGACAACTCATTTGGAATTTAACCAAAAGCCTGTGGCTGTAAAGACCTGCTCAGAGTTCAGGTTCTTTGAGCGGAAGTAATTGCTGAGGTACACGCTCCATTAAAAGCAAGTATTTAATACAATAATCATTCATTTAAAAAGCCCTTGTAGCTGCTGCCATACTTGATTTGGATCAAAGGAACATGTCATTTGTGGAGAGAGAAACTCTTTTACTAAGATCCAGAATCACTTATTCTGTGGACAAATGTATGATTTAACTAGTAGACTGCATAGCTGATTCTTTAAGAATGATATTTTTGTATAATGTATTCTAGATTTTTTTTTTTTTTTTATCGTGCACTAATTGTGTTAAGGGCAAAATGCATCAGTCAATCATTCTGATGGATTAGCTTACGTCAGAGGTGGGACAAAGTCACTGTCAAGTCATTCTCAAGTCATGAAGTCTCAAGTCAAGTCTCAACTCAGCTTGCAAACAATTGGTGGTCATTACGACTTGAGAATTGACTTGGGACTTGACTTGAGACTTGCCAATTCATGACTTGAGAGTGACTTGCTGGTGACTTTGTAATACCTCTGCCTTAAGTTGAAAGTGTTGAATGTGTTGAACGCATTGGATGTGTTGGACACGTTGAACGTGTTGGATACAGCAAGGGGTGGGGGGGCAGAGATTTTTACATCACTATCTCGCTTTTCGAGGGCCCGGTGAACAAGCAGGTCAATCACCATCTTGGATTTGCATCAGGAAGAAGCAAAACAGTGTACCAGTCGTAAACACAATATTAAGAGAAATAAGCAGAAGAAAGAGTGACGGACATCACCCTGGTGGGAGAAGCTTTTTTCAGCCACTGTTTGGAGTGATGTTGTATCGATGGGGAGCCAATCAGACTACAACACTGGGCAAAGAGACACAGCAGCCAATGGTATTGAGCAGACCCACTCAATACAAAGTTCTTCACTTTTGGATATACAAACACACAGTTTGAGCAATGGAATTTCTGGAAATTTGTCTGAGGTGAGAAATAAATGTGACGTTAGTGCACCACTTAAGATTTATCTGTTAGCTTAGCCTTAGTCTTTAGCTAATGTTTGTAAATTGTTCAATCTATTTTTATTTTTACCAAATAAAACTACAGTTTTTAATTGTTACTGCTGTAACCACAAGAAAAGTATCAACTTTAAATAACTTTTTTAGATACTTTTTTAACTGTTTCATGTTTTTTTTATATTTGCCTCCGCCAAGGAGGTTATGTTTTCGGTCATGTCCGTTTGTTTGTTGGTTGGTTGGTTGGTTGTTTGGTTGGTTTGTTAGCAGGATTACTCAAAAACTCCTTAATGGATTTCAATGAAATTTTTACCAGGGGTGTATCTTGGTCTAACGTAGAAGTCATTAAATTTTGGTAATGATCCGGAACATGATCCGGATCCAGTAAATTTTTTTTAAGGATTCTTTATCATTGCAGGATAGGGCCAATATCAACATTTTTGCATCTAACTTCATGAAGACGGGTCACAAAGGTTGAACAAAAATTAAGTTACGACACAACAATAATTTAGCATTTGTTTCACCTCATTGAATACACATGTTATTAGAAAATAACAAAAAACCTTGTGTAGTTCATGCAGTTTCTCTTTATTTGCTGAAGATCTCAGGGATTAACCCTCTGGAGCTGACGCCATCATATAAGATGGCTAAGACCAAGCTTTACTAAATTATAAATAACTTTTTAATGATATGAGATAGAAACTTACTTTTTTGCTGAAAAGTTTACTCCGCGGACTTTCAAGCCACCGTCCACCATCTTTGTACTCCTCATACAAGCTGTGTGATGACGTGAGCAATGTGAGTGTCCCAATCGAAATTGGTTCACCGTCACATGGTTTTCCAAAATCCAATCGTAGGCAGATTCACCTCACGTGACACAACAAAGATTGTTTTTAGGAGTAATGTGTTACTAGTTTATTATAGTTTGCTGTGTGTTTTGAATAAATGCGTGTGGAAAATTATTTTCCACTTTACTTTTCCCTTTCTTATTTCTGATTGTAAACCTTTATTACACTTATAAACACAACTACAGCATATATATTTTGAAAGTACAGGTTGTCCTGAAAAAAAGAGACATTAAACTGATTGTGGGATGCAGGGAGAGCTGTTAACAGCAATAACAAAACATTATGCCAGGCAAGTGAACTGTCCAAAAAATGCCCTCGGACCCCAGAGGGTTAACCACTGAATCTGAAACATGATGGTAGATGTGTGAAATGAAGTGGAATAAGTGTCTTTACCAAAGGGTATTTCATGGGACATCAGTGACCCTATGACTTTGGCGGAGGTTTGCGCTCGCCGAGTGCTTCTAATTGACTATTTTTCTGGCGTCTTGTTTTTTGCACTTTGTAGATGGTCTCTATGTGAGTCCTCTGTGAGTTTTCACGCCTTTATTCCCGTTTGACAGGTGGACCGTCTCCTTCAAACTCCTCACCTGACACTGTCCCTGGAGCGGGACACGGCGAGGGGGTCAGGCCCGTCACACCAGAAGAGAGAACTGCTCCGATCACCTCTGCACCCTGTCGGCTGTTGTGACCCCTGTGCCAAAATAAAACAATTAAAAAAATAATTTTTGCATTGATAGGGTTTGAGACCAAGACTTCCTTCAGTAACCGATCCATAAAATGAAATCCATAAATGACTTAAACTGAATATACAAGGTCTGTCCATAAAGTAACGGTCCTTTTTATTTTTTTCAAAAACTATATGGATTTCATTCATATGTTTTACGTCAGACATGCTTGAACCCTCATGCGCATGCGTGAGTTTTTCCACGCCTGTCGGTGACGTCATTCACCTGTGAGCACACCTTGGGAAGGAGTGGTCCCGCCCCCTCGTCAGATTTTCATTGTCTGGAAATGGCGGAATGAAAAGGACTTTTTTCCAGACTGGCACCTGGAAACCATTCGAAAAATTTATCTGGCTTTTGGTGAAAATTTACGGACTTCACAGAGAATAAGGACTTTAACTACAGCTTTAGGACCCCTTTAAGGACGGTCGGTGCACCGCACTCCGAGCTGCGACGACGAGGCACAAACCACTGGATCATTTCTAAACGGATCGCTATATGGATACGAGACCGTCGGTGTTCTTTCTCTGGTTATCACAAGAGCTGGACATCAGCCATTTTCCAGCAGATTTCACTTTTAACAAGAGATTTTGTCATGGAAAGCTGCGCGGAGGCTTTGCGCGTCACGACCAATTCGCTTTGGAAGCGAGACAAAGGAACACCTCTGTTTCGGAGTGTTAGAGGACAAGTTGGGACATGCCTATCTCGGCTTTCAGTGTTTACCAGTCGAGTGGGTATAAGGGAAATTGTGGAGAGCTCGACATGTCCCTTTCTGGATTTATTATTATTATTATTTTTTTTTTATTCTGTCTCTCACAGTTGAAGTATACTTACGATATAAATTACAGACCTCTCCATTCTTTGTCGGTGGGAAAACCTGCAAAACTGACAGGGGGTCAAATACCTATTTTCCCCACTGTATATATATGGATTGCTTTTGTAAGTGGAAAATATCCCGAAGTGACTGTCAATGGTACAACACAAAGGTGAGTCCAGTGCAAACCCAGCTCACCATGCCATTTAACTGTGATTCTATGCAGTTCACTTTGGGTGCAATACAGTGCACCCAAAACATTTTTTTTCCATGTAGACACTTCATTTTCAAAGTCAAATCGGATAGACAAGACAAAAAGACAAAAAATGCTCTGTACCATTGCCAGTCACTTTGGGAAATTTGCCACATACAAAAGCAATCCATACACACAACACACACACACACACCACACACACATACACACACACACACACACACATATATATATATATATATATATAGTATATATATATATATATATATATTATATATATATATATATATATATATATATATATCATGAATGATATTCATGTTTTGTGAGACCCGCGTTCACGTTTTTGGAGATATTTTTTTTCAGTATTCACGTTTAGCAATTAACAGTTGGCAGATAATTCACAATTTACAGCTGATTCACGTTTTGGGGGTTAACAGACTGTCGATCTCGATTTCTATGAATATTGCTTCGATGGCTGAATTGTCACATTATAAATCAGTTGTTCCTCACTTCAAACTCTCATAAACATTGAAAAGGTGAGTAAGAAGCTCTTCGAAGAGTGGTCACAGGATGTTACCTTTACAAGGTAAAAATAAATCAACATGCCCAATATAGACAGAGTAAAAGGATAAGTGTACCCTTTTGAAAGCTACATATGTTTGTTAGTACTATCATACTGGCTCAGAATGACAAGTTATGCTATGCTACTTATTCTGTGATAACAACAGCTGCCTTCTTCTTCTGGACTTGGTCCATGCATTACTTTCTGCTTCTGTATACAATGTCATCCTTTGTGCTGAAAAAGAAAGGTGAGCAAAGGCAATGTGTTGCAGTATAGTAATAACAATCGGAAGGTCTCTGGCTTTTCATGAACTATGCATTTGAAAGCAAAGCAATGCCACTTTGTCTAAATTCTGATTTGACTTTGAAAATGAATGTCTACAATGAAAAAAAAATGTTTTGGGTTGCATTGTATTGCCAGTGACTTCAGGAAATTTTCCACATACAAATGCAATCCACAACCGAAACCAGAGTTTCTCCAAACAATTTGAGTCTGAGCTAACGTGCACTCCACAGTGTACAGCGACTAAAATAAAATGTCTTCTTTTGTCTGACCAAAAACCTAAACTAATATAGTCACAGAGGCTACCTTCTTCTTTTTCTCCTTGTAAAGACATAGTGTGGAAGAGGAGGAGGAGGAAGAAGAAGAAGAAGAAGAAGATTATTTCATAAGAAAAAAAAAACAATGTTATTTGTTCTTATGAAATAATGTTTTTTGTTTGTTTTGTATTTTACTTGAAGACCACTCTTGAATAAAAGAGAAAATGTAATTCTTTAATTCTATTTGGAAGAAACTTATTTGCAGTAGGTGAAACAATGACAGCTGTTTTAAGAGTCCTGTTCAAAAACTGGACAAGGAGAAGAAGAAAGTTTTACAATGTACTGCAAAAGACTTTTCAAACGATTAATTGCATTGCACGTATACCTTACATACGATCATCTCTTCAGTGGTTTAAAGAAGCAGTTTACTTACGTTTGCACTTATTTATAATAAATTATTAGCTTGTTGGTTCTGATTGCTAAAGCAGTGTTTGTGTTATAAATAAATAGAAAAAATGCATAGGTTTCAAATGTTTAATTGCAGTGCAAGTTCACATCACACATGACCGCCTGTTCAGTGGCTTAAAGAAGCAGTTTTCTCACATTTTGTGCTTGATACAGTGACATTAATTACTCATTAGCTTTGCTCCTAACACTGTTATGTGCTTTATAAATAAATAATGCAGGTTTCAAAATAATTTTGCTTATTGTTGCATGAAGTGGTAAATGTGACCTAGACTCCAGTGGGACTTACTGCATATATGTATGTTTTCTCTCTCCTCTCTCCTCTCTCTCTCTCTCTCTCTCCTCTCTCTCCTCTCATCTCTCTCTCTCTCTCTCTCTCTCTCTCTCTTAAATAAGCATTTTTGGATGGGTTTTATTTTTACTCCATTGCAACTTATACTCTGGGAAATATGGTAAATTCCAAACTAATCCATCTTCATACAAGTAGAATAGTCTTGGTTACAAGTGAAAAATTTAACCAAGAAGCATCTAAAAATAGACCCAAAATTACAGACATGGGGTCAAATACTTTGCATTGTATTTAAATACAAATACTTTAGATTTTCGAATTCCAAATACAAATATAAATACAAATACTTTGTACTTTTTCCAAATACAAATACAAATACAAATACTTTCTATGAACTATAAACAACAAATCAACACAAAAACTGATAAACCGGTGATAATTTATTGTGAAAATAGCATGACCAAATATGTTTGATAAGTAAAGGATTGAATGTTTTATCACAAATTCACCATTATAATATCACAGGCAATAATCAAACTATCACAATCTATATTCAACACGATGTCACAGAGATGCCCAAGTTTGAAAAGTATTTGAAAAAGTATTTGGAAAAGTATTTGGAAATACTTGGGATCAGCGATGTATTTGAAATACAAATACAAATACTTTGAATTCAAAAATCAGAAAATACAAATACAAATCCTCCGAAAAATGTATTTAAGTATTTTCAGATACAAATACTTTTGTATTTGGCCCCATGCCTGCAAGATTAAAAATCATAGAGTAAATAAACCAGCTGTCCTCATTTTGACAAATATATATTGATTTTTTTTTTGTGTGTGTATTTTCCAGCTGCATCATGGTGGAGTACAGAGGCAACACTGCAAAAATTGTATCACTGTCCAGCTAGCTGTACTGCTGTTACATGTACTCTATTACTACTCCCAAGCCTGCTTTTGTTCCATTTATCTACCTCTAATAACTACAATAAAAATGTCTGCATTAAATAACCGTAGTTAAAACCCCACAAAATAATGTTCTTATTAAAATGACATATGGGCAAACAATGTGCAGAACACTGTGGTTTTACAGAAAATACTTGTACATATGTGATATATGCTGCAGTCTATCTGTATGTGATGCTTTATTTTTAGTTTACTGTGTAAATTGTTGCAGAAGATATGAATAATGTTGAAAACAGAATTTCAGAAATAAAAGAATGCTGCAGCTGTTTCCACTTACAAACCAAATGGCCTTCCAAATTAGAAGCGTCAGATGATACGCTCTGGTTTGTATGCAAACCCATTCTTCATTACGAATAGATGGCATTGTATTTTTATCTTGTTGGCTGCCTTTTGAGCAAAGGAGCACATTACGTTGTGTCTTTGTTTTATTGTGTTCAGCAAATTAATAAATGGGAAGCACAGTGGGAAAAATAGATATGAAAATGTGTACTTTGCATTATTGAAAAGCTCATCCGCTAAAGGTTACCAGCAGCTATTGTACTACAATCTGTGAAATGTAATTAGAGCGTGTGTGAGAGCGCAGCTCAGATAAAGCTCCCTCTGCCATTATAGAGTCCCTCATAACATTTTGCTTCCCCCTGAAACTTATTCTCTCTGAACTAATTTTGCATGACATATTGCAGTTCTGCTTGAGCTATCATGAGGCTACCTGTGAAGTAAACTGGGTTTGCAGTACAGCAAATTTCCAGATTACATTTTGGACATGCATATATACGAGGTCTATTAGAAAAGTATCCAACCTTATTATTTTTTTCAAAAACCATATGATTTGAATCACGTGTGATTGCGTCAGACAAGCTTGAACCCTCGTGCGCAATGCGTGAGTTTTCCACGCCTGTCGGTTGCGTCATTCGCCTGTGAGCAGGCTTTGAGTGAGGAGTGGTCCACCCCCTCGGCTGATTTTCATTGTCAGGAAATGGCGGAATGATTTGGGCTTTTTTTCCATCAAAATTTTTTCAGAAACTGTTAGAGACTGGCAGCTGGAAACCATTCGAAAAATTTATCTGGCTTTTGGTGAAAATTTTACGGGCTTCACAGAGAATAAGGACTGGCGGCACCGCGCTCCGTGCCGCCATCGAGAGCCACAAACCACCGGATCATTTCTAAATGGATGGCTCTGTGGAGGCGGGACCGTCGTGTGCACTTTCTCTGGTTATCACAAGAGCTGGACATCAACCATTTTCCGGCAGATTTCACTTTTACCAAGATATTTTGTCATGGAAAGCCAAGCGGAGGCTTTGCGCGTCACGATGGATTCGCTACTGGAGCGAGACAAAACCACCTCCATTTTGGTCTCACAGGACGGCTATGAGATGGTGTTCAGACAGCTGTCGGTGGTTTTTCCATTGAGTGATTATCCGAGAAATTGTGGATGTGCCTGGACATGCCAGAACATGTCCCATGAGGCTTCATCACGGCGTTGCTTTGCGCCATGTGGCACTTCCGCGACGCGCGGAATTCCTCCGCACGTCTGTCTCAATGTGCCGAAAAAGTGCTGATGTCCACGTCTTTTCACAATTCCTGTGCTAGTCAGATGATGTCCCGGATAAAACACAGCGTCCAGTTTGTAAATGAATGGCACATTCCACTGTTACAGGAGTTTTTGTCATGGAAAGAGGAGCGGAGGCTTCGCGCGTCGCGGCGGTGCCGCATGGCGCACAGCAACACCGTATTTTACTAATAATTCTTATGACTTTCTTTTATAGGAAGAATATTGATTTTGGATTCATTTTGTACATGGTTCCCCAAACTTCAGTGCAATAGGTCATGTACCGAACTAACAATGAATGATATAGGGTAACTAATGACCGCTGGGGGAGGAAGTATTGGGATTTATACAAAATGGCAATGACATTTGACATTTGACATTTTTGATTTAACATAATTTATATGTGTTTTCCAACTCAATTTCTCATCAATAAAAACCCCAAGAAATTTAGTTTCATTTACAAGTTCAATTTCAGTATTGTGCACTAGCAAATTCCTAGATAAATTCCTGGGTTTATTTCCAAGTATCATACACCTAGTTTTACCAAAATGAACTGATAATTTATTTGAATCAAACCATTCTTTGAAATTCTGTAGTTCCCTCTCCATCAAGTCCACAACCTCTTCCAAATGATCCCCACTACAAAACACAGTCGTGTCATCAGCAAACAAAATGCAACTCACAAATTTTGAAACCAAACATATGTCATTAATATACAAAAGAAATAACAAAGGCCCAAGGACTACAAAAATGTAGAATTTACCCTACCAACATGAACATACTGATACCTATTGTGCAGATAACTTGCTATCCAATCGTGAGCTAGTCCTCTGACACCATACTTCCATAGTTTATCCAGTAATAAGGTGTGATCTATTGTATCAAATGCTTTGTGTAAGTCAAAAAAACCCGCTACAGTGTATTGCTTGTTTTCAATTGCATTTTTAATATGTTCCACAAAATCAATCACTGCCAATGAAGTAGTCTGATTTTTATAAATCCACATTGTTGCTCAATTAGTATGTGGTGTTTAGATATAAAATAATTTAACCTCTTAATAAATACCTTTTCCAAAATTTTTTGAAAACAGAGGTAACAATGAGATTGGCCTATAGTCTGAGAAAACATGTTTGTCACCGGATTTGAACAATGGTATTACTTAAGCTATTTTTATTTTGGAAGGAAATCTCCCAGTCATTAATAACAAATTAATTACAAATATAAGATAGAGGCTTAGCAACACAATCAGTAATATTTTTTTTTTAAATGTCAACATTTTCACAATCTATAGATTGTTTTCCTTTTAGTTTATGAACTATATCAACCATAGATCATTGGCAAAGCTTCTGGGGAAAACCTGGTCTTGTTAGGAGAGACGGCATCCATCCCACTTTGGATGGAGCAGCTCGCATTTCTAGAAATCTGGCCAATTTTCTCAAATCCTCCAAACCGTGACTATCCAGGGTTGGGACCAGGAAGCAGAGTTGTAGTCTTACACACCTCTCTGCAGCTTCTCTCCCCCTGCCATCCCCTCATTACCCCATCCCTGTAGAGATGGTGCCTGCTCCCAGACCACCAATAACCAGCAAAAATCTATTTAAGCATAAAAATTCAAAAAGAAAAAATAATATAGCACCTTCAACTGCACCACAGACTAAAACAGTTAAATGTGGTCTATTAAACATTAGGTCTCTCTCTTCTAAGTCCCTGTTAGTAAATGATATAATAATTGATCAACATATTGATTTATTCTGCCTTACAGAAACCTGGTTACAGCAGGATGAATATGTTAGTTTAAATGAGTCAACACCCCCGAGTCACACTAACTGCCAAAACACTCGTAGCACGGGCCGAGGCGGAGGATTAGCAGCAATCTTCCATTCCAGCTTATTAATTAATCGAAAACCCAGACAGAGCTTTAATTCATTTGAAAGCTTGACTCTTAGTCTTGTCCATCCAAATTGGAAGTCCCAAAAAACAGTTTTATTTGTTATTATCTATCATCCACCTGGGCGTTACTGTGAGTTTCTCTGTTAATTTTCAGACCTTTTGTCTGACTTAATGCTTAGCTCAGATAAGATAATTATAGTGGGCGATTTTAACATCCAGACAGATGCTGAGAATGACAGCCTCAACACTGCATTTAATCTATTATTAGACTCAGTTGGCTTTGCTCAAAATGTAAATGAGTCCACCCACCACTTTAATCATATCTTAGATCTTGTTCTGACTTATGGTATGGAAATTGAAGACTTAACAGTATTCCCTGAAAACTCCCTTCTGTCTGATCATTTCTTAATAACATTACATTTACTCTGATGGACTACCCAGCAGTGGGGAATAAGTTTAATTACACTAGAAGTCTTTCAGAAAGCACTGTAACTAGGTTTAAGGATATGATTCCTTCTTTATGTTCTCTAATGCCATATACCAACACAGTGCAGAGTAGCTACCTAAACTCTGTGAGTGAGATAGAGTATCTCATCAATAGTTTTACATCCTCATTGAAGACAACTTTGGATGCTGTAGCTCCTCTGAAAAAGAGAGCCTTAAATCAGAAGTGCCTGACTCCGTGGTATAACTCACAAACTCGCAGCTTAAAGCAGATAACCCATAAGTTGGAGAGGAAATGGCATCTCACTAATTTAGAAGATCTTCACTTAGCCTGGAAAAAGAGTCTGTTGCTCTATAAAAAAGCCCTCCGTAAAGCTAAGACATCTTACTACTCATCACTAATTGAAGAAAATAAGAACAACCCCAGGTTTCTTTTCAGCACTGTAGCCAGGCTGACAAAGAGTCAGAGCTCTATTGAGCCAAGTATTCCTTTAACTTTAACTAGTAATGACTTCATGACTTTCTATGCTAATAAAATTCTAACTATTAGAGAAAAAATTACTCATAACCATCCCAAAGACATATCGTTATCTTTGGCTGCTTTCAGTGATGCCGGTATTTGGTTAGACTCTTTCTCTCCGATTGTTCTGTCTGAGTTATTTTCAATAGTTACTTCCTCCAAACCATCAACATGTCTATTAGACCCCATTCCTACCAGGCTGCTCAAGGAAGCCCTACCATTAATTAATGCTTCGATCTTAAATATGATCAATCTATCTTTATTAGTTGGCTATGTACCACAGGCTTTTAAGGTGGCAGTAATTAAACCATTACTCAAAAAGCCATCACTTGACCCAGCTATCTTAGCTAATTATAGGCCAATCTCCAACCGTCCTTTTCTCTCAAAAATCCTTGAAAGGGTAGTTGTAAGACAGCTAACTAATCATCTGCAGCGGAATGGTCTATTTGAAGAGTTTCAGTCAGGTTTTAGAATCCATCATAGCACAGAAACAGCATTAGTGAAGGTTACAAATGATCTTCTTATGGCCTCAGACAGTGGACTCATCTCTGTGCTTGTACTGTTAGACCTCAGTGCTGCTTTTGATACTGTTGACCATAAAATTTTATTACAGAGATTAGAGCATGCCATAGGTATTAAAGGCACTGCGCTGCGGTGGTTTGAATCATATTTATCTAATAGATTACAATTTGTTCATGTAAATGGGGTATCTTCTTCACAGACTAAGGTTAATTATGGAGTTCCACAAGGTTCTGTGCTAGGACCAATTTTATTCACTTAATACATGTTTCCCTTGGGCAGTATTATTAGACAGCATTGCTTAAATTTTCATTGTTACGCAGATGATACCCAGCTTTATCTATCCATGAAGCCAGAGGACACACACCAATTAGCTAAACTGCAGGATTGTCTTACAGACATAAAGACATGGATGACCTCTAATTCCTGCTTTTAAACTCAGATAAAACTGAAGTTATTGTACTTGGCCCCACAAATCTTAGAAACATGGTGTCTAACCAGATCCTTACTCTGGATGGCATTACCCTGACCTCTAGTAATATTTTGAGAAACCTTGGAGTCATTTTTGATCAGGATATGTCATTCAATGCGCATATTAAACAAATATGTAGGACTGCTTTTTTGCATTTGCGCAATATCTCTAAAATTAGAAAGGTCTTGTCTCAGAGTGATGCTGAAAAACTAATTCATGCATTTATTTCCTCTAGGCTGGACTATTGTAATTCATTATTATCAGGTTGTCCTAAAAGTTCCCTGAAAAGCCTTCAGTTAATTCAAATGCTGCAGCTAGAGTACTGACAGGGACTAGAAGGAGAGAGCATATCTCACCCATATTGGCCTCTCTTCATTGGCTTCCTGTTAATTCTAGAATAGAATTTAAAATTCTTCTTCTTACTTATAAGGTTTTGAATAATCAGGTCCCATCTTATCTTAGGGACCTCATAGTACCATATCACCCCAATAGAGTGCTTCGCTCTCAGACTGCAGGCTTACTTGTAGTTCCTAGGGTTTGTAAGAGTAGAATGGGAGGCAGA
The DNA here is from genome assembly GCF_902500255.1 of Thalassophryne amazonica. NCBI lineage: Eukaryota > Metazoa > Chordata > Actinopteri > Batrachoidiformes > Batrachoididae > Thalassophryne > Thalassophryne amazonica. Next base: position 21,777,041 of record NC_047107.1, read on the forward strand.
GCCTTCAGCTTTCAGGCTCCTCTCCTCTGGAACCAGCTCCCAATTCAGATCAGGGAGACAGACACCCTCTCTACTTTTAAGATTAGGCTTAAAACTTTCCTTTTTGCTAAAGCTTATAGTTAGGGCTGGATCAGGTGACCCTGAACCATCCCTTAGTTATGCTGCTATAGACTTAGACTGCTGGGGGGTTCCCATGATGCACTGAGTGTTTCTTTCTCTTTTTGCTCTGTATGCACCACTCTGCATTTAATCATTAGTGATTGATCTCTGCTCTCTTCCACAGCAGGTCTTTTTCCTGGTTCTCTCCCTCAGCCCCAACCAGTCCCAGCAGAAGACTGCCCCTCCCTGAGCCTGGTTCTGCTGGAGGTTTCTTCCTGTTAAAAGGGAGTTTTTCCTTCCCACTGTCGCCAAGTGCTTGCTCACAGGGGGTCGTTTTGACCGTTGGGGTTTTTCCGTAATTATTGTATGGCCTTGCCTTACAATATAAAGCGCTTTTGGGCAGCTGTTTGTTGTGATTTGGCGCTATATAAATAAAATTGATTTGATTTGATTTGATTTTGTATTGTACTGTTATCCCAAGAATGTATATTACAAGGTACTATTGAATTTGCTATTTTTTTCCACATTAGCAAAATAATTATTAAAATGATCTACTATGGCTTCCTTTTCTTTTACAATTGTTTCAGTATTTGTGTAAAAATATGTTGGATAGTCTTTGATAACGCTTTTATTTTTGATGATTTTGTTTAATAGCTAATTATTATTATTATTATTATTATTATTATTATTATTATTATTATTATTATTATTATTATTATTATCTAACCAAAATATATCCCAGCATCACTTTGACTTGTTTTTGCTGGTGCCATATCCAATGAACAGAGGATGCTTTAAGAGGATGAAAGCATGCACTTCATCGGCGTCTGTGATTTTGTGTTATGTACAATGTGTATGAACACTGTGCGAAAGCTTTTAATGTTCTTTTGTGGACAACACAACTCCTTTCGGTACATATACACAATGTATTGTGTGTTGTGATAACGGTGTTGTGAGGAATACTGAATCATAGTTTTATGTTTTTTCTTTAATGAGTATCTTGATACCATAAAAAGGCAATGACTGAAATAGAAATAATGACCTCTTGGAGAAGAATGATAGATGAGTTCTAAAATACACAAATGGGAAACAGATTTCATCAGTGTTTACAGCATGTACTTCAGAATGTTTTTTTCTTTCAAATTAAACATTCACCGCATATTATTTTTTCCATAATTAGTGTGAACAGTGATGTAATAATATATCATGTGTATCAAATCATGATAGGCGTATCATGATATATACCATATCATGGAGCTACTGTATCCTTCCACTCCTATATATAAAACAAGAACATCATTCATTCATTCATTCATCTTCAACCACTGTTCTGGGTTTGAGTCGTGGGGGTAACAGCTCCAGTAGGGGACCCCAGATTTCCCTTTCCCATGCCACATTGACCACCTCTGACTGGGGGATCCCGAGGTGTTCCCAGGCGATTGTGGAGATATAATCTCTACACCTAGTCCTTGATCTTCCCTGGGGTATCCTCCAAGATGGACATGCCTGGAACACCTGTCTAGGGAGGCGCCCAGGAGGCATCCTTACCAGATGCCCGAACCACCTCAGCTGGCTGCTTTCAACGCGAAGGAGCAGTGACTCTACTCCAAGCTCCCCACGGATGACTGAACTTCTCACCCTATCTCTAAGGCAGACACCAGCCACCCTCCTGAAGAAGCCCATTTTAGCCGCTTGTACCTGCAATCTAGTTCTTTCGGTCATGACCCAACCCTCATGACCATAGGTGAGAGTAGGAACGAAGATTGACCAGTAGATTGAGAGCTTCGCCTTTTGGCTCAGCTCCCTTTTCATCACAGCAGTAGGGTAGAGGCTCAAATGCAATACTGCCCCTGCTGCGCCGATTCTCCGGTCAGTCTCATGCTCCATTGTCCCCTCTCTCGTGAACAAGACCCCAAAGTACTTGAACTCCTTCTCTTGGGGCTAATGTTGTATTCCCTACCCGCAGTAGGCAATCCATCGATTTCCTGCTATGGCCTCAGATTTAGAGGTACTGATCCTCATCCCAGCTGCTTCACACTCGGCTGCGAACCGATCCAGTGAGTGTTGGAGGTCACCAGCCGATGAAGCCAACAGGACCACATCATCTGCAAAAAGCAGTGATGAGACCCTAAGCCCACCAAAATGGAAACCCTCCTCCCCCGACTACACCTCAGTATCATGACCATGAATATCACAAATAGGATTGGTGACAAGGCGCAGCCCTGGCGGAGGCCAACCTCCACTGAAAACAGATCCGACTTACTGCTGAGCATCTGAACACAGCTGTCGCTTTGCAAGTACAGAGATTGGATGGCCCTGAGAAGAGAAGGGACCCCCTCACTCCATTCTCCCACAGCATCTCCCACAGTGTCTCCCGGGGTACCCAATCATACGCCTTCTCCAAGTCCACAAAACACATGTGGACTGGGTGGGCATACTCCCAGGCACCCTACAGGATCCTTGTGTGAACCTTGAGTAAAGAGCTGGTCAGTTGTTCCATGACCAGGACGGAACCCACATTGTTCCTCTTCAATCAGAGGTTCAACTATCAGCTGAACTCTCCTTTCCAGCACCCTGGAGTAGACTTTACCAGGGAGGCTTTACCAGTCCTTAGGCACTGCCCCAGACCTCAATGCAATGTTGATGTGAAGTCTCATCCAAGACAATCCCTCCACACCCAGAGTCTTCAGCATTTCTGGACAGATCTCATCAACCCCTGGGGCCTTGCCACTGCAGAGTTATTTGACTACCTCAGTGACTTCCACCAGGGAAATTGATGAAAATCCTCCATCAGCTTCCAGCTCTACCCCTACTATAGAGGGTGCTCCGGTCTGATGCAGGAGTTCCTCTAAGTGTTCCTTCCAGTGCCAGGATTACATCCTCAGTTGAGGTCAACAGAGTCCCATCCTTACTGTAGACAGCTTGGATGGTTCCCCATTTTCCCCTGCTGAGGTGCCTCACGGTTTGCCAGAAGCACCTTGGTGCCGAACAAAAGTCCTTCTCCATGGTTGCTCCGAACTCCTCCCACACCTGCTGCTTTGCCTTCCCCACAGCAGAGGCTGCTGCCCTTCAGGCCTCTCAGTACCTTGCAACTGCCACTGGAATCCTCCAAAATAACATATCCCGGAAGGACTCCTTCTTCAGTCGGACAGCTTCCCTGACCACCGGTGTCCACCACGGTGTTCGAGGGTTGCCACCCCATGAGGCACCTAAGACCTTTAGGCCACAGTTCCCCGCTGCAACTTCAGCAATAGAAGCTTTGAACATTGCCCATTCTTGTTCAATGCCCCCACCCTCCAACCTCCACAAGGATGCTCGAGAAGCTCTGCCGGAGGTGTGAGTTGAAGATCTGTAAGACAGTGGGCTCCTCCAGATGTTCCCAGTTCACCCGCACTGTCCGTTTGGGCTTACCAGGTCTGTCCAAAGTCCTCCCCCACCCTCTGATCCAACTCACCACCAGATGGTGATCAGTTGACAGCTCTGCCCCTCTCTTCACCTGAGTGTCCAGAACATGCGGCCTCAAATCAGATGATATGATCACAAAATCGATCATCGATCTTTAGCCTAGGGTGCTCTGGTACCATGTACACTTATGAGCATCCTTATGTTCGAACATGATGTTTGTTATGGACAGTCCGTGACTAGCACAGAAGTCCAGTAACAAATGACCATTTGGGTTTAGATCAGGGAGGCCATTCCTCACAATCACACCTCTCCAATTGTCTCTGTCATTGCCCACGTGTGCATTGAAGTCCCCCAGCAGAAAAATGGAGTCCCCCACTGGAGCCCCATACAGGACTCCATTCAGGGACTCCAAGAAGGCAGAATACTGCAAAATGCTGTTCGGTGTATATGCACAAACAACAGTCAGAGTTTTCCCACTCGCCACCCGAAGACGCAGGGAGGCAACCCTCTCATCTACTGGAGTAAACTCAAACGTAGCAGCGCTCAGCCGGGCACACTTGTGTATCCCCACACCCGCTCGGCGCCTCACCCTCTGGGCAACTCCAGAGAAGAATAAAGTCCAACCCCTATCAAAGAGAGTGGTTCCGGAGCCGAGGCTGTGCATGGAGGCGAAGCTCACCAGATCTAACTGGTATCACCCCACCTACCGCACAACAACATATAATAATAATACTAATACTGCTACTAATATTAATAATAATAATAATAATAATAATAATAATAATAATAATAATAATCTTATCTGTCAGGATATGTTCCAGTCTGGTGTGAACCTTAAGTGGAAGAAGTGCATTCAGAAAATAAATAAAATCAGGCCTGTTTGTTTTTTCCTGAGGTGAAGTGCAGAGGAAGACACTGTTTTGGGTGAATAGAATAACAGAAATTAATGTGGATGAATTTTACAAACACTAATTAAAATGATTTTGGATCCATGACTTCTTAAAAATAACTCTTTTCCTGAAGAGATTTCAGTAATGCTTGATGGTAAACACTGAAACCCATTCGTCTGATTCTGAGATGTCCTGTTGATAAAGCAGGCAAATAAATACAGATGAAATCAACCTGCTTTGGAAATGACATAAATATGTTTTGTAAGTAATTTAAAAAGCATAGCTTGAATTTTAAAAAGAAAACAATGTCAGGAAACAAAATCTGACTTCGATCTTCAACGTGGCACAAAGCAGCGCACGATGCACTGGAAGATGTCCCAATAGATCATAGTGGTACTTGTGCTCATGTAGCTGGGTTGGTCTAAAAATAAAGTGTGGTCCGATACAAAGCTAGCATGGTTATATGGTCAATCAGACAACAGTGTTTTTCCTACAGTTTTTTATTTTTTTTTTAAAGAGCACAACACTCAGAGTTTCCTTATGTTAGTAGGTTCACAAAGCACAGATGCTCACCTGCAGATACTCAACTGCAATGGAGGCATATTATGGTGAGTTTAGAAAAAACAAACAAACAAACAAACCAAAAAAATGGCCCGACAAATAATCTTGTTTTTTGAAACTCTTACAGAATGTATATTAAAAAAAAAAAAAAAAAAAAAGAAATATAATATGATAGAAGCTGTTGCACCTCACTACTGTGTGCATTTGACAAATGTGATATGTGGATGAAACATGAAGCAAAATTATATGCAGTAACAGACACAAAAGAATTGAAATGAACCACCTCTAAACCCAAACAGTCCAACTGTCAACCCCATTGAGGTCCTTAGTCTGGGTCTTATTAACATAAGATCACTATACTCAAAATCATTGTTGATTAATGATCTAATTATTGATCATCACTTAGATATGACTGGACTATGTGAAACCTGGCTTAAACCTACAGCTGTCCTCCCCGTAAATGAGGCCTGCCCACCAGCATACACATTTAGTTACGTCCCTTGTCATGCGAAGGAAGGCGGGGGTGTTGCTCTTATTTATAAATCTATGCTTAGCTTATTAGCTGTTGAGGGTCACAAATATAAGTTGTTTGAGCATCTGATTCTCTGCTCTGCTCAGAATATTATGCATTGCCAAGGTCAGACGAATAAAAATCTGCCGTATTACTTTGTCACTGTATGTAGGTCTCCTGGCCCATATTCTGAATTCCTAGATGAATTTGGTGCGTTCATCTCTAACTTGTCAACTAATGCAGATAACATTCTGATCATTGCTGACTTTAACATTCATATAAATAAGCCTTCTGATCCCCTCTGCAAATCATTTATGGAAATTGTGGATGCATTAGGATTCCGGCAATGCATTCAGGACTCGACTCACATTAGTGGAAATACCCTGTATTTGGTTCTCGAACATGGTATTGCTGTCACGAATATTGACATCATGTCTCTTACATCAGTAGTCTCTGATCACTTACTTATTAAGTTTATAGTTTCGCTGCTGTGTTTAGTGGAACAACAACCTTGTATATCACTATGACGATGCATCAACTCCTCAACAAAGACTTGTGGATTTAAACTCAGTGCTCAAAACTACACTCAACATGATTGTGCCACCTTTGTTAAAACCGCATCCCCTCCAAAAGAAAAACACAGTCACCTTGGTTCAATGATTATCTGCATGAGCTCAAGCATAAGGCTAGAGGTCTAGAACAGAAATGGCATAGTTTGAAATTAGAAGTATTCCACCTTGCGTGACGTGGTGCTATCTTAGACTATAAGCATGCATTACTGGATACAAAGCGGACCTATTGTTGTGTGGGCCGCTGAAGAGGAGGTAGTGCTGGCCCACCACCAGAGGGCACCCTGCCTGAAGTGCGGGCTTCAGGCACGAGAGGGCGCAGCCACCTCGCAGGAGCAGCCGGGAGTGACAGCTGTCAGTCATCACCACCTCATCACCAGCTGTCACTCATCACCATCCACAATAAAAGCCGGGCAGCAACTCCACCTCCCTGCCGAGAAATCGACTACCGACAAGGTAAACTCTCAGCCGTTATTTGTGCCGAACACAAGTATTCATTTCTGGATTGTTTGCAGGCGTCCTGTTTTCCATACTTACAGCTGGAGGCTGGGTTCGTGGATGTTCGAGGAGTGACGGTCTTCACTCCTCACTTTGAACTTGTGATAAGTAGTGATTCAGACTCTGCATTACTGTGTTTGAGGTGGAGGTGTTATTCCCACCTAAGGAACCGTATTTGCTGACTGTTTGCTGGGTGTGTGCACACACACCCACCGTTAACTGTTTCTGCCTCCTGCCAGCAGGTCTGACAGCTGTAGACGGTGGCCATCTGAGGACTCAGGACTTGGCGACTCCGGCGTACTTCAGATCCGTTGGCAGTGGAAATCGTGTGGGACCCAGCTCTTCTCTGGACAGACGTCTTCTATCCTCGAGCCTGCCCACACGTCACCTTTGTATATTGACTGACTTCAAATTCTGTGATTGTCTGTATTTCGTTGTGCACATTCACAACAGTAAATTGTGTTTTTTTTTTTTTGGCTCATTCATTGTCCATTCATTTACGCCCCCTGTTGTGGGTCCGTGTCACTACACTTTCCCAACAGGATTTCTCGGCCAATGTCATGGATTCCGAGGGGCGTCAACCATCAGTTGAACAACCAATGGAAGAGCAGGGTGTACAGGCGCCAGCAGGAGGCATGTTAGGTGAGTTGCAGCACATCTTAACTGCCTTCACTGCTCGGCTGGACTTAGTGACCGAGCAGAGCAAAATACTCAATCGCAGGATGGAGGCTCTCACCGCACAGGTGGAAGCGCGTGCACAGGGCATGGCTGCAGCTCCTCCTCCTGCTGTCCTGGTGCCAAATATAGACATTCCACTGGTCGTTCAACGAACCTCCCCACCGTCCCCTGAAGCATACATAAGTCCCCCGGAACCGTACGGAAGTTGTGTCGAGACGTGCGCAGACTTCTTAATGCAGTGTTTGCTTGTCTTTGCACAGCGTCCCGTCATGTACGTGTCGGACTGTAGCCGGGTGGCTTATGTGATTAATTTGCTTCGAGGTGAGGCACGCGCCTGGGCTATGGCGCTTTGGGAGCAGCATCCACGGCTCCTAACGATATATACTGAGTTTGTGAGGGAGTTCAGACTGGTGTTCGATCACCCACATAGAGGCGAGACTGCTTCAATGGTGCTGCTGTCTATGAGACAGGGGCGTTGGAGTGCAGCCGAGTATGCAGTCGACTTCCGCATCGTGGCTGCGAGGTCCAGCTGGAATGCTGCTGCACTCCGCGCCGCCTTTGTAAACGGACTGTCTCTGGTCCTAAAGGAGCATCTGGTGGCTAAGGACGAGCCGCGGGATTTAGACGGGCTTATCGACCTGGTTATACGATTAGACAATCGGTTAGAAGAACGCCGTCGGGAGCGAGATGAAGGACGTGGCCGGGCACGTGCCGTTCCTCTCCCTTCCGTGTCTGAAAAGGTTCCGCCCTCCCCACGCTTCACAGCCTCAGCGCTCCGTGTGGCAACAGCTCCCCCTGCTGACGTTGCTAGGGAAACAAGCAGGGAAAATGAGATGAGATGACAGAATGAGGAGGCTTGCCCGCTGGGAGTGTTTTCTCTGCAGCTCAAAAGGGCACATACAGAAAAACTGCCCCAAATGGCCAAAACGACAACACTCGCCTTTAGAGACTGGGCTAAGGGTGGGTCAAGAAATTCATGTTGGACACACATGCATTTCAGCACGTCTCCCAGTCATGATCCTGAGTGGGGATCTAACCCTTCAAGCCCCAGCACTTGTGGACACGGGGTCAGAAGGGAATCTGCTGGACAGCAGATGGGCAAGGGAAGTAGGGCTCCCTCTAGTGGTGCTCCCTTCACCATTGAAGGTGCGGGCACTAGATGGCACCCTTCTTCCTTTAATCACACACAAGACACAACCAGTAACTCTGGTGGTGTCTGGGAATCATCGGGAGGAGATTGAGTTTTATGTAACTCCTTCTACCTCCCGCGTAATTTTGGGCTTCCCGTGGATGATAAAACACAATCCGTGGATTGATTGGCCGTCTGGGGTTGTGGCTCAGTGGAGCGAAACCTGCCACCGGGAGTGTTTAGGATCCTCGTTTCCCCCTGGTTTGACTGCTAACGAGGAGGTTAAAGTCCCCCCCAATCTGACGGCGGTGCCTGAGGAGTACCACGATCTTGCTGACGTCTTCAGCAAAGATCTGGCACTCTCTCTCCCCCCGCTCCGGCCGTATGATTGTGCCATTGATTTGATCCCGGGCATTGAGTACCGATCCAGCAGGCTGTACAACCTCTCACGTCCTGAGCGCAAATCAATGGAGTTCTACATCCGGGACTCGTTAGCTGCCGGGCTGATCCAGAACTCCACCTCCCCGATGGGTGCTGGTTTCTTTTTTGTGGGCAAGAAAGACGGCGGACTCCGTCCATGCATTGACTACAGAGGGCTGAATGAGATTACGGTTCGCAACCAATACCCGCTGCCCCTGTTAGATTCAGTGTTCACGCCCCTGCATGGAGCCAAAATCTTTACAAAACTGGATCTTAGGAATGCTTATCACCTGGTTCGGATCCGGAAGGGAGATGAATGGAAGACAGCATTTAACACCCCGTTAGGTCACTTTGAGTACCTGGTCATGCCGTTCAGCCTCACTAACGCCCCCGCGACGTTCCAAGCCTTGGTAAACGACGTCTTGCGGGACTTCCTGCACCGATTTCTCTTCGTATACCTGGACGATATCCTCATCTTTTCCCCAGATCCTGAGATTCATGTTAAGCATGTACGTCAGGTCCTGCAGCGGTTGTTGGAGAACCGGCTGTTTGTGAAGGGCGAGAAGTGCGAGTTCCACCACACTTCTTTGTCCTTCCTGGGGTTCATAATCTCCTCCAACTCCGTCGCCCCTGATCCGGCCAAGGTTGCGGCGGAGAGAGATTGGCCCCATCCAAAAAGCTGTAGGAAGCTGCAACAGTTCCTCGGCTTTGCAAATTTCTACAGGAGGTTCATTAAGGGCTACAATCAGGTAGTTAGTCCCCTGACAGCCCTCACATCCTCTAAAGTCCCCTTCACCTGGTCGGATCGGTGCGATGCCGCGTTTATGGAGTTGAAACGTCGGTTTTCGACTGCGCCAGTTCTGGTGCAGCCCGATCCTAGCCGCCAGTTTATAGTTGAAGTGGATGACTCTGAATCAGGGATAGGAGCCGTGCTGTCCAAAGCAGGGAGTCCGATAAGGTCCTCCACCCCTGTGCCTATTTCTCCCGCAGGTTGACCCCGGCAGAAAGGAACTATGACGTCAGCAATCGGGAACTCCTAGCGGTGAAAGAGGCTCTTGAGCAGTGGAGACACCTGTTGGAGGGAGCTGCGGTACCATTTACAGTTTTCACGGACCATCGGAACCTGGAGTACATCCGGACCGCCAAGCGTCTGAACCCCAGGCAAGCACGCTGGTCACTGTTCTTCGGGTGTTTTGACTTCCACATCACCTACCACCCCGGGACCAAGAATCAACGATCTGACGCCTTGTCCCAGGTACACGAAGAGGAAGTCAAAACCAAGCTGTCAGATCCACTGGAAACCATCATCCCCGAGTCCACTATCGTGGCCACCCTCACCTGGGACGTGGAGAAGACCGTCCGGGAGGCCCTGGCACAGAACCCGGACCCGGGGACCGGCCCTAAGAACAAACTCTACGTCCCACCAGAGGCCAGAGCTGCAGTCCTGGACTTCTGTCACGGTTCCAAGCTCTCCTGTCACCCACAGGTGCGAAGAACCATGGCAGTGGTCCATCAGCGCTTCTGGTGGGCGTCCATGGAGGCCGACGTCCGGGAATATGTCCAGGCCTGTACCACCTGCGCCAGGGGCAAGGCGGATCACCAGAAGACACAAGGACTCCTCCAGCCGCTACCGGTGCCTCATCGCCCCTGGTCCCACATCGGCCTGGACTTCATCACGGCCTCCCTTTCTTTAACTTCTGGATCTGTTCCTAAATGTTTCAAACCTGCAGTCATTAAACCATTACTTAAGAAACCTAATCTTGACCCTAGTGTATTGAAAAACTATCAGCCAATATCAAATCTATCATTTTGCTCTAAAATTCTGGAAAAAATGGTTTCACGGCAGCTCGTGACTATCTTACTGAAAATAATCTCTTTGAGCAACTGCAGTCTACTTTTAGAAAATATCATTCCACAGAGATGGCACTCACTAATGTGGTGAATGATCTTCTGCTTGCAATGGATTTAGACACCACTATGGTTCTTGTGCTGTTAGATCCCAGTGCTGCATTTGATACTGTGCATCATCATATTCTACTTGATAGGCGGGAAAATCATTTTGGGATTACTGGCAGTGCCCTTGCATGGTTGACGTCATGCTTGACCAGGCGTTCTCACTGTGTTTTGTACAGTAACACTACCTCTAACCTTAGTGACATGAAATTTGGGGTTCCACAGGGTCCATTTTAGGCCCCCTGCTTTTCTCCCTTCATATAGCATTCCTTGGGCACATACTGTGGTGCTTTGGGATTACCTTTCACTGCTATACTGGTGATACTCAGTTATTCATGCCGATAACTGCTGGTAATCTCATCCACATAAAATCCTTAGAAGATTGCCTTGCATCAGTGACAAGTTGGATGTCTAGAAACTTCCTACTTTTAAACTCTGATAAGACTGAAATGATGGTTCTTGGTCTAGTGAGACATCGGCATCAATTTGACCAGTTAACACTGAGCCTAGGCTCATGTGTCATACATCACACTGACAAAGTGAGGAACGTTGGGGTAATTTTTGATCCTACATTGTCATTTGACCTCCACATTAGAAATATTATGAGGACTGCTTTCTTCCACCTTAGAAATATAGCGAAGATTCATCCCATCCTGTCTATGGCTGATGCTGAGACCCTGATCCATGCGTTTATCTCTTCTAGATTGGACTACTGCAATGTTCTATTTTCTGGTTTACTGCAGTCCAGCATTAGGGCTTTCCAATTGGTTCAAAATGTTGCATCCAGACTTTTGACACGAAGCAGAATTTTTGACCACATTACACCCATTTTGGCATCTCTACACTGGCTTCCTGTCCCAGTGAGATTAGGTTCTGCTACTAGTCTATAAAATTGTTCACGGACTGGCACCTCCCTACCTAGCTGACCTAATTAAACCTTACGTACCAGCCTGGGCTTTGTGTTCTCAGTGTGCAGGACTACTTTGTGTCCCTAGGGTGATTAAGAAGTCTGCGGGTCATAGAGCTTTCTCTTACCGTGCCCCTGTTCTGTGGAATGATCTCCCTGCATCAATAAAACAGTTAGATTCTGAGGAGACTTTCAAGTCCAGACTTATTTTCCCTTTCGTATGGCTAACATACTGGCATAGTATAGTTCTATGCTTTTTACTCTATTAATTAAATTTATTAGGAAGTGGAGCGTGCTGCGGCCTCAACTTTACCTAAATTCTGGGTCTTTTAGTGAAGCTTAGGGCTAGTGGCCGGAGATCACCTTAGTATTTCCTGTTTTTCTTGTTGTTTAATGCTGACAAATTATACTGTATTTCTTGTCTTTCTGATGCCTGATTCTGTTTTTCTCTCTGTTTAAGGTGCAGCTCCATCCAGAGATGGGTGTGGTGTTTGTGCTGGAGACACTCCTGTCCTGTGCACCAACAGCATTTCCTGTATATTCATTTTGTGAATTGTTCTGTAATTTATGTCTGCAGCATGGCCCAAGCAGAGGCTCACCCCTTTGAGTCTGTTCTGCTTGAGGTTTCTTCCTCAGAGGGAGTTTTTCCTTACCACTGCTGCTCTGGGGGTTAGTAAGTTTAGACCTTACTTGTGTGAAACGCCTTGAGGCAACTCTGTTGTGATTTGGTGCTATATAAATTACAATAAATCAATTGAAATTGAAACTGAAATGAAAACGAATGAAACCATTAAATAATAAAACAATAAAACAAAGGTAAACTTTATCATACCCCTGCACATTCTCAGGATCACACTGTTTTGATTGGTTGATATGTTGACATTACAGCATGCCCATGCCAAATTAACTTCATTATGCCTTTGCACCCAGCACACTGGTTTAGGATTGTTTTTGTTTATTTGTTATTCTCACTGCTTAAATCACAATATGGGCTCTGAAATGTCCCAAATGCAACTGCGACATCACATGTTATGTGCCTGCCACACAGATTTAGTACATGATCTGATGTACCTCATGAGAGTGGAGAGCTATGGGAAATGGCCTGCATTTACACTGCATTCCCCAAATTATTCTGAACAGTGCATATAATGCTTCTCCATCTGAATCAGAAGCTCAAAGTTCTTTACCTTGCATTCACCCACACCGATGGCAGGGTGCTGCCGTACAAGTTACTCACTTCACACCAGAATCAACTTGGGGAAAAGCCCTTTATGATCTACTGATTTGACGGATGTTTGAGCTGAGGATCCTCTGGTCTGAAGCTCTCTCTCTGCTACACCTCTACCACATTCACAGACGCACGCACACATAGCCACATTCTGATCTGCGACAGTCACTAATGACATACAGAATGAACAAAATCACAGACAAACCTAGGCTACTGTTCAATACCAATATCCACAGACCTACACATGTAGCCTATAGCCTCAGGGATAAAATGGCAACAGCAGGTAGAGGAGAAAATCTTTCCCCTACCATTGATGTCTTCATAACAGCACAATGCGCCTTTTGTTGTCTTTAATAGCAAATGCATCAATGATTTGGTTGCTGTCCGAGGCCTATGTTCTCTTGAGGGTTAATTGCCAGGAGTGACACCAGGTACTGGTTTGTCCGTCCCCACTGCTGTTCCTCAGGTACTTCTTTAGGTGACACAGACTTCACTTCTTTCCAGTTCCACTCATAAATATTTGGTCAGCAAAAGCCAAACCATTTCAGCAATTTTAAACTACGCTCAATGCAGTACAACGTCATTATGACATTGTCGAACGTGATGTCATTGAACGTCACATTACACTCATTTTGTGTAAAACAATCAGTTCTATTTTCTTTTATGAGTGAAATATTTATCTAACCACATAAATCTGAAAAAGCCATAAGTGTCTTCTACTGTGGCAAACTGAAAGGATGATGTCATTGCCCTGCCTCTTTAACATGTTAACACTATAATTTAACAGTGCAATTTTGCATATTGTTATTTTTTCTTCTTGTTGGTGGTGGGATAAAGCACTGGTGTCCTCCAGCTCAGTCTGAGAAACTCACCCAGAGCAGACAGATGCTGAGGGACTTCTTAAAAAAAACAATATTTTTAAAGTTCAAGCAGGTTTACCATCCAACCACTGATATCAGCAAACTAATGTACCCATAATGCAATGCAGCATGTGTGTCTAAATGCTAAAACCTTCAAGATTTATGCATTACTTTAAAACTAAAACATATAACGGGTATTTTCACTTTGTAAAATGGCAGATGTGATATTAATTTCAATAACTGTCCACAATTAGTTTGTTTCAAATTATAACCATAAGCCAAAACTGTCTGCCTGTGCAAGACTCCAGTGAAATGACTGGCAGGTCTGTATGGTGTGAAGAGAAATTGTCTTTTTTTTCTCTCCTCTTCCTTTCTTTCTGGTAGTCAGCTGTCCTCTGCCTGCAGAGGACAGAGCTTTGCCATTCATGGCTGTCTGTCTGCTACAAAACATGTGATAGACCGGCACTAAAATCTTTGATTTCAGACTTTACAAATGTTTTACCTGTTAAGTTTTTTCACTATGCCCGCAAATAAAGTTATCGGAACTAAATTTATTGGAAGCTAATTGGTCCACTGATGGTTTTCAAAGTTATCTGGAAAGCTAATCTGCTAATGAAAACTTAAGCTTTGATAATTAGCGGTTAGCGGAACTGTGCCCACCACTGCTGGAGCCCTTATTTTCACAGTTCACGTGGTACTCAGGCCAGAAATAAGCATCACACGTTACTTACTACGTAGTAGCAGCTGGCTAGGGTGCACATCTGAATGGGCCAGTGCACACTGCGTGCGAGTTAAGGTGCACATTTTTTTCAATTAAGATGTACCAGCTGTGTATGGCATGCCAGAACATAGCAGTGATATGACATGCTATCACCTTTTTTTATCATTGTTCATTTGTCTCATGAATGTCACAAGTTGCTCTATGAAAATATATGATGACAACATACACACAATGCAATGCAACTTACAATACCTTAAATAATTTCCTTTGGGATTAATAAAGTTCTTTCTTATTCTTAACTAAAGTGAAATGAAATATACAATGACACGGCTAAAATTATTCTTTACTATCCGTGCGTAGAATGGGTAACAGCTAGTATATGTGTATATACAAAGGCTGATGACAACCCTGGATGTGTATAAGTGTAACAGGTTCTTTCATGGCCCAAGCCCCACCTCTTTATGAAAATCAATTAATGTTTTTTTGAGTTATCCTGGTGACAGGTTTCTTTGGGTAGTTAATAGGGTCGTAGTTTGGCCTGTTTGACTTTGGCAAAGGTTGCAGTCTATCTGTGCCCCTATAGATAGAGTTCAGCCCAAAATTGACTTCACATTCAAAGTGAGTGGTTATATTTCTAGTTTACAGTTTTTGGCCGTGTTAATAATTTTTGATGTGTAAAATAAAACCATATGTGAATTTCTTTCCCTCCCCCTTGAACTGCCACCTTATCGTGGTGGGTGAGTTTGGTTACAGGCAAACAGGTCCTAGGTGACAGGTCAGACTAAGGGCAGTTCAGAAGCTCCCATGACCAGTACAAAATCAAGGACCATCGCCCAGTATGGCGGAGCCAGGGCCCCACCCCGGAGCCAGGCCTGGGGTTGGGGCTCGCGTGAGCACCTGGTGGTCGGGCCTTAGCCCACGGGGCCCGGCCGGGCTCAGCCCGAAAGAGCGACGTGGGCCCACCTTCCTGTGGGTTCACCACCTGCAGAGGGGGCCATGGGGGTCAGGTGCAGAGAGGTTTGGGTGGCAGTCGAGGGCACCCAGACCTGTTTGTCTGGGCGGCTTTGCTTGAGCTGCTGCCCCCACGACCCGACTCCGGATAAAGCAGAAGAAAATGGATGGATGGAATTTGTTTCCATGTTGCCATGAGAGGTTATGGGAAATTTAAATTTTCACCACATAATTAACCATCAAATTTCTTTACCATGTATCTCATTCTTACACATGCAAGCAGCTCGTCTTTTAATGGACACTCTCCATGCAAGAATAATAATAGAAGGCAACAGGGCCAAAACTTGAGTTAAAAGAAAAAAAAAAAAGGAAAAATGATTAAGGAACCTTATTAAAAGCAACCTTGTAGATTCAGACGCGTGATGGAGAGCACATTATGAGGTTTGATCCTTTTCAAATGACACCACGGTTTCCCGAACATGCCGAAAAACCTGATTAGGGTGACAAGCACTGAGTGATACTGCAAACCTGTTAATAACATGAAAATTAGAAGGGGCTCATGCAAAGAAAGGAGATTAATTTTGCTAGAGTCCATCTTGTGCAAATTGCGAAGTTGTGAATATGTTTTCAGATAATGAGCCTTCCTACTTGTCAGCTCACTTGTCATTTTCTGTAATTAATGTTAAGGAAGACTCCTTCCTGATGGTTCATATTACTCATGTAGCAGGAAAATTTCTCCCCAGAAATAATTTACATTTATTATCATCAGTCTGTTTGTGTGGTTTATTTCACAGTGGAGTAATTTATTGCAGCACCATTTCGCTTGCCTTGATTAGTCACTCGTCAGACTGAGATGTAATTTTTTTTTTCTTCATACGTCTTGTCCGTGGAAATTGAAAATGTTTTCGGCACAGCTTGCCGCCATCTCAGCTCCACCTTTTACCTTTTTTATTATTATTTGTGAGTGTCCCTGTGCAGTCTGTGGGTATTAAAAATAAAAACCCTGCTCCGCATACACCCTGACTCCCACTTGCTCTGCAGATAACAGCTTTTTCTTTTTTATTTCAAAAGTCACGCACATGCATATGACTGAGAAGTGCAGCAACTTACGGAGAAATGTGGTAGAATGTGATCAAAGTTTTACCCCTGTTTGCATTTGCAGACAATATTCAGATTTGTCATGCAGGACTGTGTGTCTGCAGTGGAAAATAATTAAATTACACAGCAAAGTTTATCTCCTTGGGTCTCCACGGATACCAACAACACAGATTTACCCCCATGGTACTGTGACCATAACTCAAAGAAATATTCATTTAAGACACATATTTAAATCAGCCTTCCTTAGCAACTAAGCTTTGTTTTTCTTTGTACTGGTAAATTTATAAGCCCACTTCTTAAATGTATTATTCATCCGAGCATGTAAATAATGCATGTCTGCTTCCTCAGTAAATTAACCCTTTACCTTACTGGGGATACAGGAGTCACTATTTTGAAAGGCAATTATGTAATTTAATTAATGTTGTAATTAATAGTGTAATTAGCTTAAACACCCTGCACTGGGTGCCACTGCTAAGCTGTCTTAATTAAACAGATTCAACACTTTCATATCTTTTTGCACTGTCACATTGCAGAATGCACAGAAATATCCGACATTTCATCATTTCATGGTAACATTTAAATAAGAGAAAGAAAGGAAAAGTCATGCACAAACAAGTTGATGTTGTAAGAGACAATATATACAAGTAAGCCAGAAAATTTTGAGTTAATATTTTTGGAAGCAGCACCACTGCTGTGAATTCTCTAAAACAGTGATTCCCAACCTTTTTTTTAACGTCAGCGCCTCCCTTTGTACCAAAGAAAGGCTGGCACAGCTCACAGCTCCTGACAAACCACACACAAAAAAGGAATAAAGTGTTTCATTCTATTTCTGGGGGAGGGAAGGAGCGGTGGGCGTGGGGGCTGTTCCCTTTTCTCTTTGATACACCCCCCCCAAAAAATTTAAGTAATTTTAATTAAGTAACTGTGCTATTATTACTCTATTTAATAGACAATGTTTTAATTTTGAGAACCTCAGGGCAGACAAAACCTCAGGTACCCTGTGATCAGTGGTGCCCCCCTAAGGTGGGTTGGGACACTAGGTTGGTATCCAGGGCTCTAACATATCAGCTTAGTCGCATTTTGATAGACTACTACAGTGGGAGCGATTGTAAAATTATGAAACAAAATAAATCCAATTCCCAATTCAGCTTTCAAACTAAATGTAGCAGGAGTTCGGCAAGATGTGTGTTTTATTGCAGCACTGCAGCGGCGGTATGGACAGCCGACTAATCCGCTACTACAGAGTTTTTATTCTCGCCCGACCTGACAGTGATAGAAAGTGTTTTCTCCAAACTGGAAAAATAGTTGAAGGAGGGCAAAACAGCAAACAAGTCAGTGAATACTGAAGGATTTCTGGTCCATGCAGCTCCGCTGGCTGCAGCAGGTTCAGTTTTATATTCATGGCCTGTGAGCATCCATACAGCTCATCTATTGTGCATGTGCATGTCAAAATCCTTTTTGAAGCCAGACGCTTAGGCACTACCAGGAAGCAATAAGGAGGAACTCCTCGCTTGTAAAATGAATTCCCCTTAGTATGTCAGAGTGTAGCTGAAGATCCTGGGAGTTCATGGAGAGATATGAAGTGCTTTAAGGAGTGTATTTTTTTCAGCTGGCTTCTTGACACATTATAATGATGTGCAAACACACACATAGATAGATAGATAGATAGATAGATAGATAGATAGATAGATAGATAGATAGATAGATAGATAGATAGATAGATAGATAGATAGATAGATAGATAGATAGATAGATAGATAGATAGATAGATAGATAGATAGATAGATAGATAGATAGATAGATAGATAGATAGATAGATAGATAGATAGATAGATAGATAGATAGATAGATAGATAGATAGATAGATAGATAGATAGATAGATAGATAGATAGATAGATAGATAGATAGATAGATAGATAGATAGATAGATAGATAGATAGATATTTTACCCATTTACAGCGGGTAACATAAGTATCAAGTACCAACCCAAATAATACATACATATAAAGAGGCCAAATCAAATAAGTACAAAAATGGTTTTGTGTGATAATGTGAAATGACACAGGAAAAAAAAAAGGATTGAACACATGCAGAAAGGGAGGTGCAAAAGGGCATGGAAAGCCAAGACACCAGCTGAAATCATTCAAAAGCAATCCTGCCCCTTGTCAGTGCAAATTAATATCAGATGGTCCATTCCCAACTGGTGTCCCTGTCTGGCATCCTGTTTGTTGAATGTTGTTGGCCACACTATGTTTTAGTCATGGTTTTAGTGCTCCTTTAGTTTACACTTCACAGTCTTTGTAGTAATGATTTTAGGTTTGTCATAAGACATTAACCCAGGGTTTCACTGTGGGTTTGTATATACTTTCACCAGTTTTGTAGTTCTCCTTTAGTTTTCACATCCCAGTTTGATGTCATAGTTACTGTTTGTCTTTAGGCATTCACCCTGGTTTAATTGTGGGTCTTGTCTGTTGTCTTGCCTGTGTGTTTGTAGGTGTGTCCTTATCACCTGTGCTCCCTCACAGCTGCTTCAAATTCCAATCATGCCACCTGTCGCTCATCTCCTCATCTGTGTCTGTATTTAAGATGTTCACCGCTATTTAGGGATTGCCAAGTTATTTCTTCACCACACCCTGTATTCTTGTCATCAGCCAGTGTAGGTATGTGTTATTTGACCCATTGTATATAACACTTTTAAACTGTGATGTGGACATTCAGACTGTTTTGCAGTGATGCCTAATATTCTGCTGTTGACGTTTCTTGCTCATGGACATTCTTGTGATTTTCCTGTCCTAGTTACATGTCCATGTCTCTACGTTTGCCTTTATCTTTGGGTCACCAATTCCCTTCCTTAGATAGATGGATAGAGTGTTCCATGGTTGTTAGATAGGGATGCAATTTGTTTTACTTTGCCTGTGTAAACCACTGTGATAGAGGTACTATGTTGACAAATGAAATGCAATCGCTGAATGGTTAATGCTATATTTTTTGTAAAACCCTTTGGATTAAAGCCTGCAGTTTACACAAAAAGCATATATTGTGTTGTTTTTATTTTTTATTTTTCTGCTCAACTGTGGTGGTGTTCAAAGGTAAAACAAGAAAAAAAAATTGCATGACTGTCCAAATACTTATGGATCTGACTGAATAAACAAATTCAGAAAGATTTATAGGGCAGCACGGTGTCTTAGCGGTTAGCACTGTTGCCTTAAAGTAAGAAGGTCATGGGTTTGATTCCCGCCTGTGGCCTTTCTGTGTGGACTTTGCATGTTCTCCCTGTGGTTCTCTCTGGGTGCTCCAGCTTCCTCCCACATGCAAAGACATGCAGGTTAGTAGCTGGTATTGGACTGGTGTCCCATCTATGGGCAGTTGTAGACCCTCACTGACGTCATGCTATGGAATCTGAGGAGAAGCACCAGCAACAGTGGACCTCATGGTATATATATAGCATTCAGTGCCACGCTATAAGTACAACAATATTCACTTGCTGTGACATGTTACATAATTTTATTAAAGGTAAATACTTCTAACAAAGTAATACACATTTTAAAATCAGTTTGCAATGATCCAACACAAAGCCTGTTTATTTATTTATTTAGGATAAACATAGAGTAAATAACTGCAACTTGGCACAGGTCAGCATTATCCTTAACATCATCATCATCATCATCACAGTGAAGTCACAACAGATGCAGGGTTATTGCAGAATTTTTGAAATGTTAAAAAAGGTGATTCAGTTCCATTTTCACTTCCATTCAATTTATTTATATAGTGCCAAATCACAACAAAGCTGCATCAAGGCACTTCACGTGGCTAAAATCTAACCTTCTCAACCCACCTGAGCAAGCACATGGTGGCAGTGGTAAGTGCCATTTTTTGAGGAAGAAATCTCAAGCAGACCAGACTCAGAGGAGTGACCCACTGCTTGGGCCATTCTACCCAAAAGAGAAAAGAAAAACAAGCATAAAACATGAATACAGTGAAGATGACACCAATGGATTAATGTCATTGAAAATAATTATATTGTCCCAGCGAAGTCCAAGTTCTCAGATTTGTCTGATAACAATATTCTGTGTTGATTCGGTTCTCATTGTCCTCTGCATAGTGCAGGTAATGCCCCATCCATTCGTTCAGCATGTGGCTCCATATTCCCCAAACCAAGGCCCTGGTCTAGGCAGAATGATTTTGTAAGTTAATAACAAAACCTTAAAGTCAGACCTCATGGGGACAGGAAATCAGAGCGGCCAAAATCAGCGTGATATGGTTAAACTTTCTGCTTGTAGTCAAAGTTCTAGCAGCAACATTTTGAACCAGCTGGAGACCTACAACCCCTGGCAAAAATTATGGAATCACTGGCATCAGGGGATGTTTAATTTTGTAGAAAAAAAGCAGATCACAGATATGACACAAAACTAAAGTCATTTCAAATGGCAACTTTCTGGCTTTAAGAAACACTATAAGAAATCAGGAGGAAAAAATTATGGAATCATGAAAAACAAAAGAACGCTCCAACACATCAATAGTATTTTGTTTCCACCACCTCTGGCTTTTATAACAGCTTGCAGTCTCTGACGCATGGACTTAATGAGTGACAAACAGTACTCTTCATCAATCTGGCTCCAACTTTCTCTGATTGCTGTTGCCAGATCAGCTTTGCAGGTTGGAGCCTTGTCATGGACCATTTTCTTCAACTTCCACCAAAGATTTTCAATTGGATTAAGATCCGGACTATTTGCAGGCCATGACATTGACCCTATGTGTCTTTTTGCAAGGAATGTTTTCATAGTTTTTGCTCTATGGCAAGATGCATTATCATCTTGAAAAATGATTTCATCATCCCCAAATATCCTTTCAATTGATGGGATAAGAAAAGTGTCCAAAATATCTACGTAAACTTGTGCATTTATTGATGATGTAATGACAGCCATCTCCCCAGTGCCTTTACCTGACATGCAGCCCCATATCATCAATGACTGTGGAAATTTACATGTTCTCTTCAGGCAGTCATCTTTATAAATCTCATTGGAACAGCACCAAATAAAAGTTCCAGCATCATCACCTTGCCCAATGCAGATTCGAGATTCATCACTGAATATGACTTTCATCCAGTCATCCACAGTCCACGATTGCTTTTCCTTAGCCCATTGTAACCTTGTTTTTTTCTGTTTAGGTGTTAATGATGGCTTTTGTTTAGCTTTTCTGTATGTAAATCCCATTTCCTTTAGGCGGTTTCTTACAGTTCGGTCACAGACGTTGACTCCAGTTTCCTCTCATTCGTTCCTCATTTGTTTTGTTGTGCATTTTCGATTTTTGAGACATATTGCTTTAAGTTTTCTGTCTTGACGCTTTGATGTCTTCCTTGGTCTACCAGTATGTTTGCCTTTAACAACCTTCCCATGTTGTTTGTATTTGGTCCAGAGTTTAGACACAGCTGATTGTGAACAACCAACATCTTTTGCATCATTGCGTGATGATTTACCCTCTTTTAAGAGTTTGATAATCCTCTCCTTTGTTTCAATTGACATCTCTCGTGTTGGAGCCATGATTCATGTCAGTCCACTTGGTGCAACAGCTCTCCAAGGTGTGATCACTCCTTTTTAGATGTAGACTAACGAGCAGATCTGATTAGATGCAGGTGTTAGTTTCTGGGATGAAAATTTACAGGGTGATTCCATAATTTATTCCTCAGAATTGAGTTATTCCATTTTTTTTTCCCCTCTGCTTGGTCTAAAAAAGTAACCATTACTGACTGCCACAATTTTTTTTCCTGATTTCTTATAGTGTTTCTTAAAGCCAGAAAGTTGCCATTTGAAATGACTTTAGTTTTGTGTCATGTCTGTGATCTGCTTTTTTTCTACAAAATTAAACAAATAAATGAACATCCTCCGAGGCCGGTGATTCCATAATTTTTGCCAGGGGTTGTATAATGTTGGACTGCAGTAATCCAGAGACTAGGACATTGCAGTAGTCCAGTCTAGAAGAGACAAAGGTATGGATCAGAGTCTTTGCATCAGCCATAGACAGGATGGGATGAATCTTTGCTATGCTACGAAGATGGAAGAAAGCAGTCTGAGTGATTTCTCTAATGTGTAGATCAAAGGACATCATAGGATGAAAGATCGCCCAAAGGTTCCTCAAGTTAGGTTTAACATTAGCTGTAGAAACTGATGTCTATAAATGATGTCTAAACTGAAAACCATCTTTTATCTTAACCATTCTAATCCAATTACATTTTTTTTCCGCAAATCTGACTGGTGAATCGTGTGAGGTAGGTAAGCTTTGACGAGCCAACCGCATCCTTTCACAATGATTCGCCGACTGAATTACCTCCAAAATATAAACCCTGCAAACGATGGAGTTCGATTAGAACGCTTCGCTGGTAAAACTCAGTTTGCAACCGTAATCCAGCATGAACATCTGCAAATCATCAGACACAACAGGGTTATTCCTTAAGTAGGCGGTCACTAGCTACAGCACACTGTATGTGCATACTGTTGTCTCCTGGTGTGAGTCGATAATAAAATCAGACAAGAAACAAAAATAAGCCAACAAACAAACAAAAAGGTGGACAAACCCAACAAAAGAAGTATATCTTACTTAGAATTACAAGTACTCAAATGTTGAATTTAATCAATAAAGTTAAGGTAACCTTTTAAACATAACACTGTCAATTAAGTGCAAAACAATATTGTAGTTGAAATTAATTAAATCAAATGAAACATTATTACTTAAATCCCTAAAATTAACAATTGCAAGTATATTGAAAATAATAGTATTAATTACGTTTATAACCTCTGTGTTTCATTTCTTAGTTGCTACAGAAAATTGTACACTCTAACAAATTTCTACTTTTTTTTTTAAATAAATGCTAGTACAATAAATCCGGCACCTATTTCCAAAACAACGAGAACTGACCATTTAGTTTCTGCACATCTTATTCAGTATATCATCCAGGTTTCATCCAAATATGTGCATAAATATACCCTTGGAACATTTTTACCAATATTTTTCACAGTTTATGAATTGATTTATTTTTAAAAGTATAATGTATGATATCAGATAAACTCCTTTCCAAGAACTGTGAAGATAAATATTCCAAGAACATTACTGTGAACACTTAAAACACAAATGTGTGTTCATTGTTTTAAAATGTGATGATGTGACTGGCGAAGCAAGACGCGCAGCGCACCACTCACAGCCAGTGAAGCTTATAACGGCTTCAGAGTTGTCATCTTGTTGACTTTCTTCCTTCCTCTTTTTGTGCACAGTCAGTTTTTGAGGACGTCCTGCACTTGTCAGATTTATTGTGCTGTCATGTTCTTTTTATTTCTGAATGATTTAACTGAGCTCTGTTGAATGTTCAACGACTCATAAATGTTCTTTTATCCATCCTGTGATTTGTCTGAAACCAACTGATCAGTTATTTGTGTTACAGTAAAAATGGTGAGTACTTATGGCATATGTTATTTTTGGTTTTATCTCTTTATTTAAAATTCCATGTTGTAAAGACATGATTACATTTTGAGGTTAAAGAGTATAATTTTTTTTAAATTGTAATTTTTAATCACTGTCATAAAACAACAAAACCAAATATAAGACAACGTCAAGGATTTTAAGCATCTTGAAAATTTTTCCAGGACCACACTGAACATCAGCACTGCCTGACTGATGTCCACTTAGCTCCTGCAGAGTGTGGCAGACCTCAGTGCTGGTCATCGTTAATCAACTTTTCACTCTCCGTCAACAAACATTGGGCTAATCACCAGAATGTGAATGGGCTACAAACAATTTCTGTCACTGCACAAAACAGTAAAGGTGGTGAAGATGTGCATGAAACCATCACTTTCTAGTCTCAGTTTGTGAATCCAGTCCTATTTGGGCCAGTCCCCATTTTTTTAAAACCCATTTTTGCACAAGACTGAAAATGGATTTGGGGTTGTTGTTTTTGTTTGTTTGTTTGTCTTTAGGAATAACATAAAACAGATTTTAATACTATTACAATCCAAATATCTGGATCTGTATAATGAAATTATGCATGTTCATTCATTCATTTTCAGTACCTGGTTGCTCCAATTAAGGGAGGTGGCGTACACCCTGGAGAGCCCAACAGTCTGTCGCACTATATAGACAGACAAATACATTCACACCTCACTCACAATAGCGCTGTAAAAAAAAAAAATATATATATATATATAGTACATTTAATTTACAGTTTACAATTTACAACTATTTACAATTTACAACTGCTGGCAGCTAGAGTTGCCTGCATTATACTGTTATTCTGCACTGTGTCTTCAGTAAAGTACAACAGCTTACTACTGTGAAGATTGCAGTACTGTCCCACTGTTAAATTACAGTAAGTGCAATAAGCAGCTGTGGTTGCCAGACTATTTCTGTAAAATTACTAAAACAGTTTAATGAGATTTCATTGGGATTGGGGTCATCACCACAGGAGGTTCAGTTTGCATGTTGACTGGGCTCTTCTAAAGCAAACTCAAGCTGTACAAGGAAAACAGGGCTTGGCTGAACCAGCTTTAGTCTGTTTCAGTAACAAGTGTTATAACTACATGTGCTATATATATATATATATATATATATATATATATATATATATATATATCAGGAGGAGGAGGTGTAACAGGAAGACAGAGGATGGGAAGGAGAGTATCAGGCTCGATAGGCAGGACGGGATGGATGCAGATGCACAATGCTGAAACACAGCTCAGTGGAGACAAAATGTTTACTGGGTGAACAGGCTGGGGTCGGTACACAGAAAGGCAATCCAAACAGAGCAACAGGATCAAAAACATCAAGCAAAAATGTGTGGTCACAGGCAGGAAGTCAAAAACCAATCAGGCAAACAAAACAAGGCAAGAGAACAAGAAAAGGGCTGGACGCGAAGGCACAAGGCACATCGATCTGGCGAAGGACAGAGACAAACTGTGAGGCTTATAAAGCACCCAGGTGATTAACTGCAAACTCAGAACAGGTGTGTGGACAAACTCCCAGAACCAGGCTGTGGCCAAATTAATTATTTTAAATTACAGTTTCTGGGTAATTTTAAACCTTTCTTATAAAATTTTACATTTTCTTGGTTTATTTTTCCACTGACAGCCCACACTTCAATCACTGGATTGCTGCAACTCGCACAGTCAACAGTGTCAAATAATATCATTTTAACATATCATAAATTATGCAATTCCAATATTTTTTTCTTGGGGAGGGGGGCATTTTTTTGTCTATTAAATAGGAAAAAAATGCCAAGAAAATGTCTTGAAAATGGAGTATGTGACAGCTTTTTTTTTTCTTTGTATAGGTATTGCACATGCATGTGTATAATAACCTGCTTTTCTACTTGGTTGCGAGTGATTTTATCAACGTCATTAGACCATTCATTGAACTAAGTGAGGAATCCATCACAAGCTGACAGCAGGCTGTAGACTAATGGCTGTTAGGCTGTAATATTCTTTAATATGATTTTTATTTCCCTTAATTTCATCTTGTGTTACACTGCTCCCAAATCAGGAGACAACACATGTGCACATTCCTGGAGTAGTTTTACAAAAGTCTCCATGTGGACTTACATTCACCAAAAGTACACTTTTAGGTAAACTGAAATTGCACATTGTGCCACAATTGTGTTTCACTGCAGGGACACAAATTACAACAGGTGTATATTATGTCTGTGGCGGTATCCAGGAGAGCAATTTGTGCCCTTACGGAGCCTTTGCACCCTCTTTTTATCGCTTCATACTCCTCTGCATTTGGAGTCACCTTCATCACACACTCCAACACTCTAAATTAAAAATACCTCAGTGGGTTTCAATTTTGTGCTGACACAAACCTAATTTTACACCTCCTTTCAGTAGTTTCCCCTGCTCTTACACTTCATATCCTCTCGAACAATCAACCGTAACCCTGAAATTGCCTGAAACACAGCAAAACAAATGAAATGGAAATTAATTTTTTTGCAACAGGATTATCTTGCAGCGCGACTATTATCTTTTCCTGCTGTTTATCTGGAGCAAAAAGGAGAAGATAATTTTACAATTAATGGCAGAGGATTCAGAACCCCACTGTAATCATTAGATGGCACATCTTGAAGAAATGGCCCTTCATATTGCCTTACCCCAGGCTTCAATAATCTTGACCCTGGGTATTAATGGATGAGTTAATGGCCTGCAGAAATCCTTTAATTTATGCCAGGGTGAATTAAGAAGAAGTAATGGATTCTGCTTTTCAAAATGTCCAGACAAGGCATTTCCGTTCAGCCTATCTGAGAAATCAAATTATCATATTATCTCTCTGAATGGGTCTTCTGAAGCCATATTTCACAATGTCTGATGGAAACAGTTTTGACATTCATTATATGACTCTTGCTTTATTGTGGCTTGCTAGTACACGCTATGACAAAGGAAGATAATGATTTTCGAGGACACGATAAAGACAATGAATTTTTTTTCATTAAAAAAATGTAATAAAAGAATTACAACTGACAAACTTATAGTCCCTGAATGTAAATACAAATGTAATTATGGAAGTGTAAATTGCTTTGACTCTATGGAGAAAGGCCAGTGGCCTTTTATTAATTTCACAGAACATGTGACACTTACAAAAAAAAAACCCAAAACTTATGTATTCAGATATCTTCTCAACTGTTAGCTTCACTTTGCCTCATACTGAGGACACACGCAACACTCAAACAAAAGATATTTTTCAAACAAGTATCTGATAAAACTTTGTGAATAACTGGCAAATAAATTGAGGATTTAAATATAAAACAGTTTAATGAGGTGTTTTTGTTGCTTTTTCAGTGTGCTGAAAAAGTTTTTTTTTTTTTAATGACTACCAGTTGTGTTTAATTAAAATTTTATTGCCATGATTAATTGATAAATGTATTATTTATGTTTAAGAAATGGTGCAAAAATATGATAGTTACAGCTTCACTTTGTTCAACACTGCTTTAAATGTACTATGTCAAATTGTTGTTTGGACAAAAGATGTCATTGTGGTGTCTGGGATATTTCACTGCTTTTTGCTAATGTTTGATGTTTATTTTAAAAAAGTTATTATTAAATAAAAAAAAGATGAGTTAACAAGAGTAATCAGAGATTTCTGATGTCCACCAATCCGGATCACCTCCAAAATTCCGTGGAGTGTTCCATGCCCGACTATCTATCTGTGGTGCAAATTTGGTGAGAATCCGTGAAGTAGTTTTGATGTAATCCTTCAAAGAATATAGAAAATGAAATCTAGCTCCAGAATCTGGATCCCCCCAAAATTAAGTGGAGTCTTCCATGCACCAATATCTATCTGTGGTGCAAATTTGGTGAGAATCCGTGAAGTAGTTTTAACGTAATCCTTCAAAGAATATAGAAAATGAAATCTAGCTCCAGAATCTGGATCCCCCCAAAATTAAGTGGAGTCTTCCATGCACCAATATCTATCTGTGGTGCAAATTTGGTGAGAATCCGTGAAGTAGTTTTAACGTAATCCTTCAAAGAATATAGAAAATGAAATCTAGCTCCAGAATCTGGATCCCCCCAAAATTAAGTGGAGTCTTCCATGCACCAATATCTATCTGTGGTGCAAATTTGGTGAGAATCCGTGAAGTAGTTTTAACGTAATCCTTCAAAGAATATAGAAAATGAAATCTAGCTCCAGAATCTGGATCCCCCCAAAATTAAGTGGAGTCTTCCATGCACTAATACCTATCTGTGGTGCACATTTGGTGAGAATTCGTGAAGTTTTTTTTTTTTTTTTTTTATTTTATATAATCCTTCAAAGCCTATACAAAGTGAAATCTTGTTGCAGAATCAGGATCAGGATCACCTGCAAAATTTAATGGAGTCTTCCATGGCCTAATATCTATCTATGGTGAACATTTCATCAAAGTCCATGTAATAGTTTTGACATAATCCTGCTTACAGACAAACAGACAAATAAATAAGGGCAGATGCTTTTATTACATCCCAAAACAGAAGCTTTTAGTGAGCAGCTATATATATATATATAAAAAAAAAAAAAAAACTAAACAAATACAAATTTCCCCCAACACTTTAGAACAAGTGGTTGGATTTCACTCTACTGAATCAGAATCAAATTTATTGCCAAGTAAGTTATCACATAGAGTAAAAAAAAAAAAAAAAAAAAGGAAAATAACATACTTGTGTATAAGAGGCAAAGGAGTCAAATACACAAAACTGTCAAATTAATATAACATAGTGGAATGGGGCTGTGCAAAGGCATGAAGATGTACGGTACCTTTCAGTGCAGGGATGATCAACCTGTACTTTGTGGGAGTGGGGGTGGGGGCAGGCAGGGTAAGTGGGGGTTTCCGGCATTATTTATAAGTCCAACTGAAGATGTAATTTTTTTTTATTTATTTAATTTTATATAGTGCCATATCACAACAAAGTCGCCTCAAGCTGCTTCACACAAGTAAGGTCTAACCTTACCAACCCCTAAAGCAAGCACACTGGCAACAGTGGTAAGGAAAAACTCCCTCTGATGATTTGAGGAAGAAACCTCAAGCAGATCAGACTCAAAGGGGTGAACCTCTGCTTGGGTCATATCGGATTTGCTGGAGTGACCCCAGGCAAAGAGGAAGAGGCTGAAAGAACTTACTTACACTTTAGGTCTGGGAAGCGAGAGCAACCCAGGGGGTCAGAGGGCAACAAACATGGCTGTTAATGAACACTTTTGCTCAGCAATGATCTTACCACCAAGCTTAAATCTATTTAATTTCATATCTTTAATGATATAGGATGGACCTCAGCAGTCTGCCAGAGGAGAGGGTGACAAAAACTTTGTGACCTGGGTGGGAGGGATCAGTCATAATCTTCCTTGCTCACCTCAGGGCCCTGGAGGTGTACAGGTCCTGTAGGGATGGCAGATTGCAGTCAATCACCTTCTCTGCTGCATGGATGATATGCTGCAGTCTGCACCTGTCCTCAGCAATGGCAGCAGCCTACCAGAACGTGATGGAGGAAGAGATGATGGACTCAATGACGGCAGTATAGAGGTTCACCATCATTGTTTTAAGGGGATCCGGTACTGATGGACCGTGTGTTGGAGACACACCCTCCCAGCTTCACATGCTGCCTCCTATTGGACAGGAAGTCAGTGATCCACCTGCAGGAGGAGTCGGGCATGGAAAGCTGAGAAAGCTTGCCCTACATCAGGGCCAGGATGATTGTATTGAAAGCAGAGCTGAAGTCCACAAACTGAATCCTGGGATAGGTTCATGGGGAGTCCAGATACTGGAGGATGAGGTGGAGGGCTGTGTTGACAGCACCGTCTACCGACCTGTTGGATCTGTAGGTGAACTGCAGGGGATCCAGGTGAGGGTCAGAGATAACTTTAAGGTGTTTGAAGACAAGGCGCTTGAAGGTCTTCATCACCACAGAGGTCTGGGCGATGGGTCTGTAGTCATTAAGTCTGTTGTCATTAAGTCATGAAGTTCTTTGTTTTTTGGAGATGGGGATGATGGTGGAGGCCTTGAAGCATGCTGGCACCTGATATGTCTTCAGTGAGGTGTTGAAGATGTCTGTGATCACTGGGGACAGTTTGTCTGTACAGTCCTTCAACATCGATGGGGAGACACAATTCACATCTGACTGCTTTGTGTCACTGTGATTAAGATGTGACCAAAGCATACCCCAAAATGTAACAATAGATGAAAATGTACCCTGTAAGTTTTCAACTCTTTCACAGGCAGGTTCATGACGTGTACTGTCCAAGCTGCTTTAACAGAATGTGCATTAACTCTAAAAACTGCAATGAAACTGAGTTGACAAGAAATGTTAAAAAAGGAAATCATGAAAAAAAACATAAATACATAAAATTTCACCTCACTGCTTCACCTCAGGGAGCTTTGGTGGCTGCAATAGTAAATGATCTGCTGCACCCTTTGACACCCTGTGTACAGATCTGATTCCTCACCAAGAAACATTTAATTTGACTCCACCATCACCATATAATGACACAGGGTATGGTGCATTTTGCAGTTAAAGATAATGGCAGACAATTTATTTAATGTATAAGACTGAATACATACTTTTGCACTGTCTTAACTTTATGCACAAATTACACACTATGCAAACGCAAAAACAGCAAAGTGTAGCTGCTGGACCCACCCAAATGTGCTTATAAATCAACTCTATAATTATTGGGACAGTGTCAGAAGATTTGTAGTTTTGCAAGTTGAAATGAAACAATCAAGATATACAGCCTGTGTGAGAGAAGGCTTTGAGCTTTAATCCAAAGAGTTTAACAAAATTACCAGATTAAACATTTAAGAATTACAGCCATTTGTGTACACAATGCCTTCATTTTCAGACCACATAAGTATGAGGGGTGATTGAATTTTTTTAGACTGACCAAGAAAAAGTAGGGCATGTTCCCCATGTTTTGCATTCTGAGAAATCAATTCAATTTTCAATTTAATTAAATTTATTTAGTTTACATAGCACCAAATCACAACAAAGCTGCCTCAAGGTGCTTCAACCCCTAGAGCAAGCACACAGGTGACAGTGGTAAAGAAAAACTCCCTCTGATGATATTGAGGAAGATACCTCAAGCAGACCAGACTTAAAGGGGTGACCCACTGCTTAGGCCATTCTACCAAAAAGGTTTACAATACACAACACAAAACAATAACAACTGATGAGAGTCCATGCAACCACCCAGTCCACCATCAGAGAGGGGGCTAATCGAACCATTAGCTGGATCTCTTCCTTCAGCAGAGTTCATCTTGCATCCACCACAGAAATCATCCAATCCAGCACATGGATCCAGCTGCATCTCGGACAGAGAGAAAAAGAAAACAGAATCAGTCGGCCAGAAAAAATTACACTTAAAGAATAATTCATCAGCATAAAGCAACAGGAAAGCAGAAGAAATACTAAGGTGCTCGCCGGCACTAGCCCTAAGCTTCACTAACAGACCCAGACTTTAGATGAAGTTGAGGCTGCGGCCCACTCTTCTTACTAATAAAATGAATTTAAACGGTACGAAGCAAAGTATCATACACTGCCAGTATATTTGCCATACGAAACAGAGAATAAATGCATCTTAAGTCTGGACTTGAAAGTCTTGACAGAATCTGACTGTTTCATTGACGCATGGCGATCATTCCACATAACAGGGGCATGATAAGACAAGGCTCTGTGACCTGCAGATATTTTATTCACCCTAGGGACACAAAGTAGTCCTGCACCCTGAGAACGCACAGCTCAGGCTGGTACCTAGGGTTTAATTAGGGCAGCGAAGTAGGGAGGTGCTAGTCCGCAAATAATTTTATAGGTTAATAGGAGAACCTTAAAATCTGATCTCACAGAGACAGGGAGCCAGTGCAGAGATGCCACAATGGATGTAATGTGGTCAAACTTTCTGATTCTTGTCAAGGGTCTGGCAGCAGTGTTTTGAACCAACTGGAGACCCCTAATGCTGGACTGCGGTAAACCAAAAAATAGAACATTGCAGTAGTCCAATCTAGAAGAAACAACTGCATGGATCAGGGTCTCTGCATCAGCCATAGACAGGATGGGATGGATCTTCCCTATATTTCACAGGTGGAAGAAAGCAGTCTTCGTAATTCCCCTAATGTGTAGGTCTAAGCCCAACGT
Source organism: Thalassophryne amazonica (assembly GCF_902500255.1). Lineage (NCBI taxonomy): Eukaryota > Metazoa > Chordata > Actinopteri > Batrachoidiformes > Batrachoididae > Thalassophryne > Thalassophryne amazonica. The sequence goes on from NC_047107.1 coordinate 21,809,146, forward strand.
AGGATCAAAAATTACCCCAAGGTTCCTCACTTTGTCAGTGTATGACACATGAGCCTAGGCTAAGCATTAGCTGGTCAAATTAATGGCAGTGTCTCACTTGACCAAGAACCATCATTTCAGTCTTGTCTGAGTTCAAAGTAGGAAACTGCTAGACATTCAGCTTTTCACTGATGCAAGGCAATCCTCAAAGGATTTTATCTGTATGAGATTATGAGCAGTTATCAACATGTATAACTGAGTATCATCAGCATAGCAATGAAAGGTAATCCCAAAACATTGCAATATGTGCCCAATGGGTGCTATATAAAGGGCAAAAAACAAGGGCCTAAGATGGACCATTGTTGAACCCCAAATTTCATGTCAATAAGGTTTGAGGTAGTAAGATCAGCTGATTAGGTATGATGTCAGTGCAAGAGCTTTCCCAGTAATCCCAAAATGATTCTTCACCCTATCAAATGCAGTGCTAAGATCTAACAGCGCCAGAACCGTAGTGGTGTCCGAATCCATTGCAAGGAGAACATCATTTACCACTTAAGTGAGAGCTGTCGACGTGGAATGGTGCATTCTAAATGCAGACTGTAGTGGCTCAGAGAGATTATTTCCAGTAAGGTGGTCCACAAGCTGCTGTGAAACCACTTTTTAAAAGAATTTTAGTACAAAATGATAGGTTTGATATTGGCCTATATTTTTTTTTTTCGGTAGATTAGGGTCAAGATTAGTTTTCTTAAGTAATGATTTAATCACTGCAGATTTGAAACATTTAGGAACAGATCTCAAGTTTAGTGACATATTAATAATTTCCAACAGTGTAGGCCCATGAGTAGACCACAGATCTCTAAACAGTTTTGTTGGTATAGGGTTGAACAAGCAGGTTGTGCTTTTAGCAGACATTACGAGTTTTGTCAGCACGCCAAGTGAGATACAGTACTATCAAAGTCTGTAATTGTAGGTAATATATCAGTGATGGCACCCACCTCGATAACAGAGTGTAGCGGCTTGATTAAGGCAGGTTGCGATATATTGGACCTAATGTGATCTATTTTCTTCTCAAAATAATCTAAGAAATCTTGGGCTGTAAATGAAGAGTGACTTACAGATGGTTCTCCGTAAATAAGTCTTGCCACCATGTTGAACAGGAATTGTAAATTATGCTTGTTTTTGTGGCATACATTTCATTTTGAACTACTCCATTTTTGCTCTAGACTTATGCTTGAGGCCACATAAATAAGGGACACTAGAGCAGAAATTCTGTACAGATCACATGAATTGGAAAAACAAACAGAATTTGAGCTGCAGTCGTACAAGACAGATATTCATACAGCTGTGTACGAATACCCAGAATGTGGTACAAAGCCAGCATGAATGATTTGTGCAATTAAGAGTGTAGCAACACTCGAATCCAAGTGGACTACCCAGGGTCCAATGCAGACATAAACCTTTCCACACAAAAAATAAAGAAGAATAAATTTTAAAAGACAAGGAATAAAAACAACACATCAAGAAACCCCACAATGCTGGCACCTGAGGTCTAGCTGGAAAGCAAGTTGGGGGGGGGCAGGCTGACCACAGTGATCCACTCTTTTGAGGACCTGTTGTGTCACACTGCTGGGTGTCGCGCACACATCATATTAAAGATAAGACTGCTCTTAAGGCACCTGTAACATTGAGCAGAGACGCTTGACAAGGGAAGACGACTACTATCAGCTTTATGGTGCAGGCAGGATAATTTTGTCCAAAACCTTCTAGCTGAGCTGCAATTATGAGCCAGGCAGACGTGTCAACATGTTCCACACCGCAAGAAGAAGTTTTCCAAGAAGCAGTAAAGAAAGGCAACACCAAGGAGAACATGACAGATTGCAAATTCAACATCAACTCCTTCAGCCCAGCTTTTCCATCTGCATCAGACGCTCAAAGCTCTTTACAATTATACCTCACATTCACCCCGATGTCAGGGTGCTGCCATACAAGGCATTCACTACACACCGGGAGCAACTAGGGCATTAAGGACCTTGCCCAAGGGCGCTTAGTGATTTCCCAGTAAGGCTGGGATTTGAACTGACGATCTTCTGGTCTCAAGCCCAACACCTTAACCACTAGACCATCACCTCCCCTAAGACAGTCATTTATAGCTACACAGTTGTGCCACATTCAAGGAAAGACAAAAAAAAAAAAACTTTGCAAGCATCACCACCAACAACCACTGCAAAGCAACCAAAAGCAATGCTCTTTGTGCCCTCAAACCCAAAACACAGTGCTGCTTTCACACAACACTTCTCTACGAAAATTTCAAGAAAAATAAATAAAATGACACCAACACGCCAGCCAGCTTTGTCGGTACTGGAGTTTTCCTCTTAAGTGTGTGATAGCACTGATCATGCACTCCACTCCAGTGGGAGCTGATCCTGTTATGTGTCGACGCGGGTTGAGGAGCGGACCTGCGTCAGACAGGACCCAGCGCTAAAAATAACCAGAAAGCGGTTCCAAACAGAAACTATTTATTATTCACCTGTGCTTAAAAGTGTAAAAACATAAAAACAACGTCCCTCTGGTGGAGTGATTCGTGGCTCGCTCTCCAGCGCCCGCAAGGATTAAAGCCGGCGCTCCTGGACTTCCTACCACCGCCAAACACCCCCCGGGTGGACATGACAAACTGATTCTCTGTGAAGCAAAGAGAAGGTGAGGTAAGGCAACAGATACAACTATATCTTCCAATAAACACATGCTATCAGCAACACACTCAGGTCAGTGTCCTTTTTTTTACTTTATGCAAATGAGCAGCTTCTCACAACAAGTGGAGGATCACTTATCCTTCACGCCACAGCAGTGAGAAGCAAACTGCACGATTCTCTTCACAATTCCAGTATACTGTGTAACAAAACACCAAGTTACTATCAACAATTACTTAAACACTTAATTACCTTTCGTGTGTGCTGACAGCATGTGTCCTCACCCCTCCCTGCTTCACGGGCTCGATGTGTCAAAACCCAGGCGCGGTCCTCAGCGTCTCACAAACGAACGTCACAAGGTCGAGTTCCCGGCAGTTCTGCTTGAATCACACATGACTTAAATGCAGAATGCCATCCAATTATCTGCTTCAGCTGCAAGTCGTCCAGGTTGCACGTGAGCACCACTCACAGGTGCTTTCCATGATGTTGATGAGGGTGAAGACTCTTCAGCCAGCACCTTCTTCACAGACAAATCAGCCCTCATGCCACCTGGAGAGCAAAGAAAAGAAAAGAACACCAAAACATCCAGCCACGCCCCCCCCCCAACACACAACATGATCCATCTGCATGTGTGTGTGTATCAGTGTGTGCACATTTGTAGTCCAGAGCGCAGATGGCCCTCTTTTTGCCCTCAAGTCTCCTCCTCCTCAGTGGGGGCGCAGATTCGGCACATGATGCTCAGTGTTACAGTGACAGCCCAGTCAGCCAGCTCTAAGATGCACTTTCTCACTGATGCAGTGCCTGTGATTGAGGTAGAACATCCAGATTGAGCATGTAATCACATCCATTGTCAGTCCACCTCATGTGTCAGAGGATTCATCTGAATTATTACGTTATCATAGCTGTTAGACCCCATCCACATGGTCGGAGTGCACTTCAACGCATCACAGAGACCCTACATGCCCAGATGAAACCTACCCTGCAGGCTATGTTCTCCACGCCTGGGACAAATGGTGTGTTGCGTGCTTGGCACCACTCTCTGTGGAGGACGTCAAAGATTTATTTGTATTTTGTTTGATCATGGGAGGGCTGGTATTTATTGGTTTATGTGTTGCCCTGACATACTGGAGAATTGGCAAGACAGCTGCTACCAGAACCATGACCCCTCACCTGTCCGTCATGGTTAATGAGTTGGCCAAGGCAATACATTCTCAGACTGCGTTAACCCTTGAACTCAGATGTAAGTTGGATAACAGCTTGTAGCAAATGTATGCCTTGCAAAGGAAGATGTCAGAGACCAGGGAATACTCATAAATTGTTTTTTGTTGGTTAGAGGAACTGCAGATGTGCTTTCTCTGCTCAAACCTAAATATGGCAGGCTTATCAGACTCTGAAGGTCAAAACACCCCGCTGTTTTCCTCCAGAAGAATTTATACTGCCTTCATTAGTCATTCAGCTGCCCTCTTATGTTCTGCCCTCCCTGACAGTCAGTCTGGTGTTGTCAAGGCATTATGCACACACTGACAGAAACTGATAAAAACTCATCTGACTGATGCAAACGCATCTCATCTGCACTCATGATGCACGCCCCATCTCTCCCCTCTGCACCTCTACCCCCCCACACTTGCCTCTGCCCTGCTGCTCCCGCCGAGGTTGCGGCTGTGTGGGACAGTGCTGCTCCCCCCACACACACATTTGCATTGCCTCAATTCGGATGGCAGACTGTCTTAAAGATGAGCATACATAAACAATCAAATGTACAGTAATGTTCAGAATAATAGCAGTGCTATGTGACTAAAAAGATTAAACCAGTTTTTGAGTATATTTCTTATTGTTACAGGGGAAACAAGGTACCAGTAGATTCAGTAGATTCTCAAAAATCCAACAAGACCAAGCATTCATGATATGGACACTCTTAAGGCTATGAAATTGGGCTATTAGTAAAAAAAATGTAGAAAAGGGGGTGTTCACAATAATAGTAGCATCTGCTGTTGATGCTACAAACTCAAAACTATTATGTTTAAACTGCCTTTTTAGCAATCCTGTGAATCACTAAACTAGTATTTAGTTGTATAACCACAGTTTTTCATAATTTCTTCACATCTGCGAGGCATTAATTTTGTTGGTTTGAAACCAAGATTTTGCTCGTTTACTAGTGTGCTTGGGGTCATTGTCTTGTTGAAACACCCATTTCAAGGGAATGTCCTCTTCAGCATAAGGCAACATGACCTCTTGAAGTATTCTGATGTATCCAAACTGGTCCATGATACCTGGTATGCGATATATAGGCCCAACACCATAGTAGAAGAAACATGCCCATATCATGATGCTTGCACCACTATGCTTCACTGTCTTCACTGTGAATTGTGGCTTGAATTCAGAGTTTAGGGGTCATCTCACAAACTGTCCGCGGCCCTTGGACCCAAAAAGAACAATTTTACTCTCATCAGTCCACAAAATATTCCTCCATTTCTCTTTAGGCCAATTGATGTGTTCTTTGGCAAATTTTAACCTCTTCTGCACGTCTTTTATTTAACAGAGGGACTTTGCGGGGGATTCTTGCAAATAAATTAGCTTCACACAGGCGTCTTCTAACTGTCATAGCACTTACAGGTAACCCCAGACTGTCTTTGATCTTTTGCCATTCTGGTTATTCTTCTATCCATTTTGATGGTTGTTTTCCGTTTTCTTCCACGCATCTCTGTTTTTTTTGTCCATTTTAAAGCATTGGAGATCATTGTAGATGAACAGCCTATAATTTTTTGCACCTGCGTATAAGTTTTCCCCTCTCCAATCAACTTTTTAATCAAACTACGCTGTTCTTCTGAACAATGTCTTGAACGTCCCATTTTCCTCAGGCTTTCAAAGAGAAAAGCATGTTCAACAGGTGCTGGCTTCATCCTTACGTAGGGGACACCTGATTCACACCTGTTTGTTCCACAAAATTGACAAACTCACTGACTGAATGCCACACTACTATTTTTGTGAACACCCCCTTTTCTACTTTTTTTTACTAATAGCCCAATTTCATAGCCTTAAGAGTGTGCATATCATGAATGCTTGGTCTTGTTGGATTTGTGAGAATCTACTGAATCTACTGGTACCTTGTTTCCCATGTAACAATAGGAAATATACTCGAAACCTGGATTAATCTTTTTAGTCACATAGCACTACTATTATTCTGAACACTACTGTATATGTATGGGTGTTCTAATTGTGATGTGTGCCATTATTATGTTCAACTTGTAATAATTGTGGATTAATTGTTTTTTGTCTGGGGTGATTGTGTGGGAAGAAATTTCCTTGCACTTCTTGTAATGACAATAAATCTATCTATCTATCTATCTATCTATCTATCTATCTATCTATCTATCTATCTATCTATCTATCTATCTATCTATCTATCTATCTATCTATCTATTTATCTATCTATCTATTATGTCGACACTACTGCAGTGCACGTCAACGCATCAAGGAGATGCTCTGAGTCGCTGTGACACACGGTGCATTTGGTGTGATTGCACAATATTCACGTCTAGTGCAAATGATGATTGCGTGATACAGAGTTTGTACATTTACAATATTTCCTTGTGCACCGAAAAGAATGCGGTGGAAGGGGGTGTTCAGTTCATCGAGGGCACAATCGGGATGTTCCTTTATGATCAGACTGCTCCAAATGCTCGTAGGTTGCCATTTCGGAAACCAGTTCAAGTGCCATTCGAGCTAGCTGTCACACAGCAGTACAACCGCCATACAAATATTCCCAGATTCGAATGAATAACAACAGTAGTGTGCCTGTTCTCTACATTCGTGCTGGCCTGCCAATTTGGCATATTTCCCTAAGTGCCACATAAATGCTGTCCTAGGAATTCGAATGCAGCAAGACTTGCATGAATGTTGCTTGAATGTCAATTCGTACAGCATTGAACAAAGGTGAGTGTGCTTTGGGGGGAGGGGAGTGGTTTTAATGTAGGTGGAGCAATCATGTCCAATGTGGTCATGAGTGCTGAGTTTAAGCTATCCACAAGACTGAATGGTCATGTTTCCAAAAGTGATGCTAAGATATCAGGTCGTCTGGCTCCAAGTTCCATTGTAATTGAGGAGTTGACTGCAGAAGAAAATGAAGCAGAAGCAGCGTGGAATGCTCCAACAAGGTGCTCTGTTTCACCAGGACAATGCTTCGGTCCACACGTTGATCATTACAATGGCTGCCACGTGTAGCTTCAAACTAATTCCGCACCCACCTTCTTACCCTGATTTGACTCCTTTGGTCTTCAATCTGTTTCCAAACATGAAAAGGCATCTTGGGGGAACTCATTTTTATCTTGATGATGATGTCATATATGCAGTGGATGACATCCTGGAACTCAAGGATAAGACCTACCACGAGAGCAGTAATAAGGCACTGCGGTGATGCTGGAAAAAGTGTGAAGTTTGAAAATAAGGGCTCAAGTGAGAAGTTCATGATTTATTATATAAAGCTGACTGTGTGTGTGTATGTGTGTGGGTGTTCGTGCATGTACACATTCAACCTAAGGGCCCCAGTGACCTCCCCCTTGGTGCCCCCAGTCACCATAGCAAGTTTGGTGTGGATTGCTTAATTACTGTCTGCGCATAGCGAACACACATGCACACACACACACACACACACACGTGCACACGGTCAGCTTTATATATTAGATAATTTATTTATTATTGTCAGACATAAAAAAGTTATATCATTCCATCCCTATTTTATACCTGACATGAACATGTGTCTCATGCCAGATTGTATCTACATGTGATTTTAACCTGATTACATTTACACCTGGCATTAATATGTGTATTAAGTAACCACCCTGAAATCCATTTAAGATCCAATGTCCAGCTCATGTCTCACCTCCTCTCGGGCCACATGTACAAAGTGTGTGTACCCACAAAATGTAGCGTGCGTCCATCTCCACGCCAACGTTCAGAGGTATCAAAAGTGATATGACCGTATAAATGTGCAGTGCATCATGTAAAAATCCTGGCTGGCGTACATACATTTCTACAGCTATTATTCCACTAAAGGTGATGCTAGGAACTATTAATAGTGTGAAAACAAGAAGTCATCAGTGATGTGCACGTCAGCATCACAGTGATGAGCAGTTAACACACCCATGTGTTTGCAATTATATGGGTGGGTATAAAAGCATGTGCAACGTGATGCATAAAATGGCACTAAGAATGGCTGCTTTAGCATCAGAGGACCTTGCAAATGGTGAAATCCGATGTGAGCGTGTATTCAGGGAACGCAAGGATTTTCTTGCAAATTATGAAAATTTGGCCACAAACTGATGTCGATTACCAAGGCCACTGATAGTGGAGTTGCGCGCAGAACTTCAGCTGTCCCAGAGCACAATACAATGAGGAGCCAGGGGTTGTCTGTGCCCATACAAGTGCTGACTACACTCTACTTCCTGGCACTGGGGCATTCCAACGGGAGCTGGCTGATCAGTTAGGAGTGTGCCAGTCAACCTTGAGTCGAGCCATGCCAGCTGTGTGGAACACAATCATCTGCATGTCATCCAGGTACATCACAATCCAACATTATTAAAGTGCCATTTTCAGTGAGAACCAGTTCCCCTAATGTAATCAGAGCTATTGGCTGCACACGTTTACATCATATGTGATGTGTAAATGCGCATCAGGCTGGTGGCTGGCACATTCACAATGGCAGCTGCTTGCTGGGTAAATAGTGTATTCATGTAACTGATCCGAACATAAACCAGCACGGAAACATTTGGGGATGTGCACATTCAAATATGTTTGTGTGTTCATGTTGTTTGATGTGATGGCATGGGGAATCCCTGCTCAAAGGGCCTATTTACATGAAATTGCTTATTTAAATGGGGCATAGCCTGGGAGGAGTTTTGTTCCATGCTCAGTTCTATTTTCAGCGGGATGTACAAACAGACACTCCATGTTTTAGTAGGAAATTCTGGCAAGTCTTTGTACATGAGGGCCCTAGTTTGTAAGAGTTCATTAAAAAAGTTTTACCTGCACTTTTTTCTTTTTTACAGAGGGAGAGAAAAATCAGCCACATGGGGTGTGCAGCTAGTACATTCTGAGTGCCGGTCCCAAGCCCGGATAAATGAGGAGGGTTGCGTCAGGAAGGGCATCTGGCATAAAACAAGCCAACCCAACTATGTAGACTAAGAATCGAATTTCCATACCGGATCGGTCGCGGCCTGGGTTAACAACGTCTGCCACCGGTGCTGTTGCCCAACAGGGTGCCCGTGGAAATTGTGCTAATGCTGGGCGAAGAAGACAAAGAAGAGGAGGAGAACGTTTCCACAAACAGCCGGAGAAGAAGAAAACTAGAAGGGTGGAAATGAGAGTAGGGACTTTGAATGTTGGTAGTATGACTGGTAAAGGGAGAGAGCTGGCTGATATGATGGAGAGGAGAAAGGTAGACATATTGTGTGTGCAAGAGACCAAGTGGAAGGGACGTAACAGCAGGAGCATTGGCGGTGGGTACAAGTTGTTGTACCATGGTGAGGACAGGAAGAGAAATGGTGTTGGGGTCATTTTAAAGGAAGAGTATGTTAAGTGTGTTGGAGGTTAAGCGAGTGTCTGACAGGGTGATGAGTGTGAAGTTTGAAATTGAAGGGGTGATGATGAATATCATCAGTGCATATGCCCACAGGTAGGTTGTGAGATGAAGGAGAAAGAAGATTTCTGGAGTGTGTTAGATGAGGTGGTGGAGAGTGTGCCCAAGCATGAAAGAGTGGTGATAGGAGCGGACTTCAGTGGCCATGTTGGTGAAGGGAACAGAGGTGATGAGGAAGTAATGGGTAGATATGGTATCAAGGATAGGAATGGGGAAGGACAGATGATAGTTGATTTTGCAAAAAGGATGGAAATGGCTGTGGTGAATACCTACTTTAAGAAAAGGGAGGAGCACAGGGTAACATATAAGAGTGGAGGAAGGTGCACACAGGTGGACTACATTCTTTATAGGAGATGCAAGATAAAGGACATCAGAGACTGTAAGGTGGTGGCAGGAGAGAGTGTCGTTAGACAGCACAGGATGGTTGTTTGTAGGATGAATTTAGAGGTAAAGAAGAAGAAGAGAGTGAGAGCTCAACAAAGGATCAGATGGTGGAAGCTGAAGGAGGAAGACTGTCGTGTGAAATTTAGCAAGCAGGTGAGAGAAGCACTGGTTGGAGGGGAAGCAATTTTGGACAATTGGAAAAGTACTGCATATGTGGTGAGGGAGACAGCTAGGACAGTACTGGGTATGACATCTGGACAGTGGAAGGAAGACAAGGAGACTTGGTGGTGGAATGAAGAGGTCCAGGAAAGCATAAGGAGAAAGAAGTTGGCGAAAAAGTTTTGGGATAGTTGTAGAGATGAAGAAAGTAGACGGGAGTACAAGGAGATGTGGTGTAAGGCGAAAAGAGAAGTGGCAAAAGCGAAGGAAAAGGCATATTGCGAGCTGTACAAGAAGTTGAATAGTAAGGAAGGAGAAAAGGACTTGCACCGATTGGCTAGACAAAGGGAGAGAGCTGGAAAGGATGTGCAGCAGGTTAGGGTGCTAAAAGATGCACATGGTAATGTGCTGACAAGTGAGGAGTGTGTGCTGAGAAGGTGGAGGGAATATTTTGAAGAGCTGATGAATAAAGAAAATGAGTGAGAGAAAAGGCTGGATGATGTAGTGAGAGTAAACCAGGAAGTACAAGAGATTAGTAAGGAAGAAGTGAGGGCTGCTATGAAGAGAGAGTGGAAAGACAGTTGGTCCAGATGACATTCCAGTGGAGGCATGGGAATGTCTAGGAGAGATGGCAGTAGAGTTTCTAACCAGATTGTTTAATAAAATCTTGGAAAGTGAGAGGATGCCTGAGGAGTGGAGATGAAATGTGTTGGTTCCTATTTTCAAGAACAAGGGTGATGTGCAGAGCTGCAGTAACTACAGAGGCATAAAGTTGATCAGCCACAGCATGAAGTTATGGGAAAGAGTAGTAGAAGCTAGGCTTAGAAAACAGGTGAAGATCTGTGAGCAGCAATATGGTTTCATACTGAGAAAGAGCACTACAGATGCAATGTTTGCTCTGAGAATACTGTTTGAGAAGTACAGAGAAGGACAGAAAGAGTTACATTGTGTGTTTGTGGACTTAGAAAAAGCTTATGACAGGGTGCCAAGAGAAGAGCTGTGGTATTGTATGAGGAAGTCTGGAGTTGCAGAGAAGTATGTTAGGGTAATGCAGGACATGTACAAGAATAGTGTGACAGCAGTGAGATGCGCAGTCGGAATGACAGACCCATTCAAGGTGGAGGTGGGATTACACCAAGGATCAGCTCTGAGTCCTTTCTTGTTTGCAGTGGTGATGGACAGGTCGACAGATGAGATCAGACAGGAGTCCCCATGGACTATGATGTTTGCAGATGACATTGTGATCTGTAGTGAGAGTAGAGAGCAAGTTGATTCTAGTCTGGAGAGGTGGAGATATGCTTTGGAGAGAAGGGGGATGAAAGTCAGTAGAAGCAAGACTGAGTACATGTGTGTGAATGGGAGGGAGCCCAGTGGAATAGTGCAGTTACAAGGAGTAGAAGTGGTGAAAGTAGATGAGTTTAAATATTTAAGTGTTCAAAGTAATGGAGAGTGTGGTAGAGAGGTGAAGAAGAGAGTGAAGCCAGGGTGAAGTGGGTGGAGAAAGGTGGCAGGAGTGATTTGCGACCGAAGAATATCAGCAAGAGTGAAGAGGAAAGTTTACAAGACAGTAGTGAGACCAGCTATGTTGTACGGCTTACAGACGGTGGCACTAACAAAAAGACAGGAGGCAGAGCTGGAGGTGGCAGAGCTGAAGATGTTGAGATTCTCTTTGGGAGTAACAAGAATGGACAAGATTAGGAATGAACATATCAGAGGGACAGCTCGGGTGGGACGGTTTGAAGACAAAGTCAGAGAGGTGCGATTGAGATGGTTTGGACATGTGCAGAGGAGGGACCCAGGGTATATAAGGAGAAGGATGCTGAGGATGGAGCCACCAGGCAGGAGGAGAAGAGGGAGACCAAAGAGGAGGTTTATGGATTTGTTGAAGGAGGACATGCCGGTGGTTGGTGTGACAGAGGAAGATACAGAGGACAGGGTGAGATGGAAACGATTGATCTGCTGTGGCGACCCCTAACGAGAACAGCCGAAAGACAAAGAAAGAAGAAGAGAAAACCTTCAACAGCTGAAATACTGACAACGAAGTCAGACAATATGTTGATTTATGCAGCTGCTTCAGAAGACAGTCTGGATGTAGAAACTTACAACTGGTGCATTGCCATACTTTTTTAAAAATTATGATCCAGAAGATAAATGCATCTGTGCTCAGTCACACAGTCAGACAAAAGGGTGGTGATTACAAAGGAACCGTGGCAATGACCATGATTTCCCCAAGTAGTTGTTGTAGTATGTGGACTGAAAACATATTTCCATTTTACACTGCTGTTGAATGTATTCACAATGCATCTCTGATCCCTCTGAAGGTGTTTTGGCAGATCGGATCACATGGACCTGGATCTTAAGTCTGCCTCGAACAGGCAGTTCTTAGGGAGGGTCCACTAGTCCTAGGGTCCACTGGTCCTAGGGTCCACTGATCCTAGGGTGTAGTGGTCCTAACCTCTTTATATCATTTGAAGTTGTATATTACAATCCAGTTTTGTTCAGTTAACAAAAATCAAACATATGGTTTTGCTGACATACACCATGAGTCACATTTAATTGTACTGAACAAATAATGGTAATTCACTATAATTAAATGTTTTTTTTTTTAATTGTCACACTTTTGTAACATTGCTTAACCTATTTTAGTGCAACATATAGCCTACCATAAATGTAAAAATAAATTCAACATGCTTTCCTTAATACTAGGACTAGTGGACCCTATGACTAGTGAACCATAGCACAAGTGAGAAGTTCTCACAGTTCACAGTGACCATGCTCAAAGAAGACCAGTGAGGAAAGCCACCAAAACACACATAGCATCTTTGGAGGATTTAAGATTTTCTTCATCCCATTCTGTCTATGGCTGATACTGAGACCCTGATTCATGCATTTGTCACTTCTAGATTGTACTATTGCAATGTTCGATTTTCTGGTTTGCCGGAGTCCACCGAAGCAGACACAAAGCAGAAAGTTTGATCACATTACACCCATTTTAGCATCTCTTCACTGGCTTCCTGTCTCTGTGAGATCAGATTTTAAGGTTCTGCTACCAACCTATGAAATTGTTCACGGACTGGCACCTCCCTACTTAGCTGATCTAGTTAAACCCTACGTACCGGCTTGGGTGAATAAAAAGTCTGTGGGTCATAGAGCTTTCTCTTATCATGCCCCTGTTCTGTGGAATTATCTCCCTGCATCAATAAAACAGTCAGATTGTGTAGAGACTTTCAAGTCCAGACTTAAGATGCACTTGTTTTCCTTTTTGTATGCCTAGCAAAGTGGATATTATGTTACTATGCATTTTACTTTTTTAATCTTTAATCGTGCTTTTTTGATCTTTTAACTTATTTTATTTTGTTTTTTTAATTGTTTTGTGTGAAGCGATCTGAGGCTACTCTGTTGTGATATAGTGCTATATAAGATTAATAAATTGAATTGAATTGAATTGAACTGAATTTGGCTGTGACTGGAGTAAGTGTGCATTGTACAGTTTTTTTTCTGTTGCATCACTAGTGATACATATTCATGCTGGAGTGGAAGAGAAAGACTGTCTTGAGAAAAAGAAATCAAATTTGCAAATTGTACAACTAGTTTTGATCTGTTTTCTTGCAATAACACCCTTATTTGTTCCACTCCACCATAAAGGTTAGACTGCTGGTGCAATGTAGAAGTTGCAGTATGCGCTGTTTCTCCCTTCAACTTTATCATAGGTGCCTTGGTGGCTTCCCTCACTAGTTTCCTTTTTGCATGGTCACTCAATATTTGAGAACAGACTGCTCTGTCTGTCTGTCTGTCTGTCTGTCTGTATGTGTGTGTTTGAGAGAGAGAGAGAGAGAGAGAGAGAGAGAGAGAGAGAGAGAGACGTTAAGACCAAATAAATGAAGAAACACAACAAATAATTTATTGGGTTGATTCATACTAAAATGATGTGAATCATAGGCTCTAGTGCTGTGCACTGCTTTGTGGAAGATAGGGCCCTTTATGTTTAGCTTTGTAAACCATCTGTGTATGTGAGCAATGTGTGCATGATAAATGTACAGTAAACGCACTGTACATAATACTATTGTACCTGTCACTATCATTCTCTCTCTCAATAACTTATACCCATCTGATCTATATTTTCAACACATATTCTGGTTATTTAAATACACAATTTCAATTTCATCCCTGGGTTTTTCCTTGTTATTGCAAAATACCCTCTCAGCATGAAGATACACCTTCATCATGTGATGGATTCCAGTGCACAAAGTGATCCTGATATGACAGCTGATACTCTTAATGGCTTTGGGCAAAAAAACAAAACTGCATAATGGAGTCTTGCACAAAGTACGACCTTGTAAAGAGCTGAACGAACACCTTTCTGACAAAGTGTCAATAAAAAACGAACATTACACATCATAAAGATTTATTATGGGATTGTTGTGTTTGATGGCACAGGCGTTCCTCATGAATGGACAGCTCGGTGTACATTAGTGTTTGGCCTTTTGCTTATTTACTGTGACTTTTGCAGATGCAGAAAAGCTCCTCTCCATTACCTCCCTGCCTGTCGAGCCCCGCTAAATTAAAAACACTCCTGGTGGGGGAACGGCACATGCAGCTTTTACTTGCTGTATTTTTATCGGATGATGTCATGCATGTAGAAGTGGGATGTGAGCCGTAACACCATCAGGCGGTTGTCCTGTGACGATGAAGTCATCTTTACTCTTGGGTGAGATGCTTTATGTCTCTGTCGTGTACCTCTTGGCTCCTCAGGTGGTACGTAACCTGAGTTTGGTCACACATCCTGTCAAACATCAACGTACCACTGGCAGTTATTTGGGGTTTGTTTGTAATCTTTCCAGGCGCTTTGTCAGGCAGGCGCAGCGATATTAGTGTGAGTGCACAAAAGCCCCCGAGTGGTGTCACGCACAATTAATGTCCCCAGGTAGCAACTCCATTAGTCTTATGAACTCAAGTCGCAGAGGGGAATGCTAATGGTGGAGATGCCGTAGGGCATTACAAAAGAGTGCAGCCAAAGCTACCACTTTACCCTTCGATTTGACCAGTGTGCACCTCCATCTCAATTTAAACCCCCAACCCCCGCGCGCCACAACCTCAACACGTTAGTGAGACGCACCGTCAGGTAGCAAGCAGGCTCCAAAAAGTCCAGAAGCAGCATGTGCCATTCACTCAGACAGCGGTGCGCCAATCCTTTAACAGCCACCTATGCGGCCCGGGCGTCTCATTCCAAATGACGTGCGTTACATAACAGCGCCCTGTATTATGTCAATCCAAAGGAGTCATATCTTCAGTGAAAACATCCCTATGTGGTTAATCATTGTCAGCTTTCATAAATGTTGACTTCCATCTCATCCACCTCAAATCCCACACAATCACATGACCTCCTCCGCTACAGATCCTCAGCCTGACCTCGTTGCCGCACAAGCACAGCCCTTCATTTGATCTAACAGGCCTACAGCGGAGCTAAACCCAGCGGCGCTAAACCCAGCGGTGCGATTTGCCTGCTCCACGCCCGCTCTAGCATGGACGCATTCAGGAAGCCTGCTAGCTACCTTTACATCATGGCTCAATAGCATCACATTGCCTCCGAACCTTACATGTCAATTCGGTGTCACGCAGTCCGCTGAGCGAAAAAAGACGCGCACGTGGTGTGTGATAAAGTGTGAGCTGGCAGAAAACAGAATAATAGAGAGAAGAATGCTGTTTTTTTTTTTTTTGAGAATTAACCTGTATTTCCAAGCAACCTCCATCCATGCGCAAAAAACAAAAGCCTGCCATGACAGTGACTGCAAACAGAGAGAAGTCACTCTGAGCCTATTCACGGCCTTTATTACATTATCAATTACAGATTATAAATGTACTCCACACGGCCTGGTTCTCCATGCCTTACTCCATCATATTGTGCCATCATCACTCAAACTGAGGCCCACACGGGAAGGCTGCCGTCGCGCTCAGGTTCCTCGGTGTCCTCTCACCGTTGCGACGGAATGCAGTGGCTCTTTTATTGCTTGTGGCAGTAATTGCACTTAGATTTGACAGTTTTTTTTTTGATAAACCTCACAGATGGTGCTCTTTTTAGGCTGAAATGATTGTCGTACTCTTAAACATCTGACATCTTATCAACACTGAGCTAAAAGCTTTTTTTCTTGCAGATTTAAAGTTAATGCAAAATACCAGAAGATTGCTGAAGCCTGTGTTTTCTTTACATGCACAAACATTACGTACCAAATACCAAAAATCCCACATTTTACTGTTAAAATTATGTAACTTGTTTTTTCTAATTCATTACATTTGTCATTATTTTTATTTGAACTGTAGATAATATTTCTTTGGAGTTCCACTAGAAATGTTCCGTCATCTGAGTGGGTGTTTAGAGGATTGACTGACATATAGCACTTGATCAAAAGGACATTTAATATTCATACAGACTGATCTGGGCATTTGCAGTTAAAATATTAAGTTACACTAAGTGCTACAGCTGACAAGCTAATTGCCAGCCCTACTATTAGTACAATAGCAGCTATAGCTAGCAAGCTATTTAGTTAGCCTGTTAACTGAGGAATGCATTTTTCTCATGATGAACACCAGTAACATTTTGAATGTGATACCGTAACTTATTCAGTGGTTAAACTGTGTTAAAGACATCACTCTAAGTGTTTATTTTATGACTGTGTATGGCGCTGCCGTAGACGTGCATAATGGTACGTTACGCACACCACAGAGAAGCACATCATGAAAAGATCCCAGACAGCAAATGGATCCTGGCCGGATGTAGTCCAACATCCGGTACCAATCCTGAAAACGAATCCGGTCCAGACAATTTTTGCACCCTGGTCCAAATCCGGCACGGCTCCACCTTAGAGTTCTGGAATAGATCCGGACCAGATCCGCAAAAGACCAACCATTTACAGCCCATATCTGGCACGGATCTGGGACAGATGTGGTCCGCATCATGGCACCATGGCAGCAACATCGTGTTAGCATAACGATAAGCAATTTTATCTGCACTCGGCAGAAACTATCCATTAGCGTTATAAACTCAGGGCTGTGAAAACTGCTCAAATCCGTGGGATGCGTGGATTGCATCATGGGGGGTGGTGTTAGTGTGTACTCTGTAAATGTGATCGTCAATGAGGTTTTATAATTGCTTACCGCAAAGCGTTTTTTGTGTTTTTTTTTTTACAACAAGCAAGTTTTACAGGGGTAAGTTCCGTGGATCCAAGGAAACTGATTTGTATCTGTAACACACAGATCAGTGTCCGTGGACTTATAACACCCCCCCCCCCATGATGAAATCCACACATCCCGCAGATTTGCAGAGTTTTCACAGCCCTGAGTTTATAACCGCTAATGGATAGTTTCTGCCGAGTGCAGATAAAATTGCTTATCGTTATGCTAACCCCGTATTCCTGCCATGGTGCCATTATGCGGACCACATCTGTCCCAGATCCTTGCTAGATCTGTGCTGTAAATGGTTGGTCTTTTGCAGATCAGGTTCAAATATGGTCCGGATCTGTTCCAGAACTGCAAAGTGGAGCTGTGCCGGATCTGGGCCAGGGTGCAAAAATTGTCTGGACCAGATCTGTTTTCAGGATTGGTACTGGGTGTTGGACTACATCCGGCCCGGATCCATTTGCTGTCTGGGATTGTTCCATTTTGAACATGTACAAATGTTTTGGGAAATATCAAATGCAGTCATCCAATTTATTATAAAAACAGTCTGAACTTCAAAACAAGTACATCTAATGTAGTCATGCTAAGGACATTGTTAATGTATGGAAAAGGGTAAAAAGAAGAAGAAATATTGAATGTAAAATATAAATACAAAAATAAGTGGCACCACCTCAAAAATCACGAGTGACAATTCCAAATGTAATGCCACTGAAAGAGATGCAGTTTTACTAATATGATAGATGTTAATCATCAATGAACATGACCAGAAATGCCAGAGCACTTTGTGAGTACAACCCCAAATCAGAAAAAAAAAAAAAAAAAAATGGAATGGTATAGACAATAAAAAGCTCTTACATTTATTTTGACTTCTGTTTAGCAGACTTCTGCAGACAGTATATTAAGTTTTATATAACGGCTGAGTGGATCCTTGTCATTTGATTGGTGCTTTGTATGTCATGTAACATGGATTATTTGTCCCATTTGTGTTGTGTTGCATTTACCATGCAAATTTGGTTCCATAAATTGTGTACCATTGCACCCTGCATTAGCAGTGCATGCACACACTAGTGGGGGCACCATTTAGCTGAACATGGCGGAGTTTATTTTGCTGCCAGACGACGATTTGAAGGAGCTAATTGATGGTGGTAATTCTTCTAACACACAAAAAACAAATCCACTGTACCGCAAACTGTCTGGAGGCATGAAGATCTGTTAGGATGAAGAGGATGAAGTTATGATGAAAAGCTGGACAAATTTCTGAAGTGATTTTTTGTTAGAGTGAGGAAAGTGCAGACAGTGGTCTGTACACAAAGGCGGTGCACGGTATCACCAGAATTGTCTTTTGAAAGTTGACTGAAAACGATTTTTGAATCCTATTTAAAGTTTGTGTTGGACTACTGACGTCAAAGCAACAGTGACGTCAAAATGTAAGTCCCTTTTCTGTTGTTTATAAATTAATAAAATATCAAATGACAACGATCCATTCCATTCAATGAGGTAAAGCTGAGTTGAATGGTACACTCCATCTTTCACCGAACCATTGAACTCAAACATTCATTATTTGTATATTGTATGGTCAACATTATTTTATTTGTTAACAATCATTTTAATCAAAACAATTGACCAACATTTGTTTTTGTAATGCTGATGTCTTATAAATATAATAGTTAATGGGCTAAACTTTGTCCAGCAGAACTATAAGAGGTAAGTGGAACTAAGTGGAAATACTTGGTTAAAAGACAAACACATCTGAAGTCCTTCATGCAGACTTTGTTTTGCAATCAAATTTATAACAAAATTACACACAAAAGGTGGGTAACAGTAAATGTAAATATCAATGAATCAAAACTGAGGTAGTGGTGTATTTCACTGTTTTTACATTGCAATTTTACAAACATAAAATGAATGTATTCAGACAGGACGGCAAACTGGGTTGTACAAGACAGTCAGGTGCTTAACAGTTGAGAACATAAAGTAGCTGAAGGAAAGGATTAAATAAACAGAGATGGCCAACACATATACAGGGCTGGAAATTTGAATCTGCCTGGTCATACCCATAGCCTCAACCTCAGCATGTTGTTGTTTTGCTGAGTGTGTTGTGGCTGTGCTGTGCTGAGTGTGGTGTAGAAAGGGATTAAATAAACAGAGATGGCCAACACATATACAGGGCTGTAAATTTGAACCTCCCTGGTCATACCCACAGCCAGCTACTTTGGTGGTAATTTTCAGTTCAACTTTAAAAAAAAAAAAAAATGGTACCAGTTTGTTCCCCGTGTCATGAGGCTTCAGAATATATAGTTTTTAGGGCTACATATTATAGTTTGGGAGTTCATCCCAGACAGATGAAAAGCACATGGTACAACACTGTATGGTCTTACATAAATGGCTTTTTTGGGGGTAATTTTCAGTTCAACTTTTTAAAAAATGGTACCAGTTTGTTCCCCATGTCATGGGGATTCAGAATATATATAGTTTTTAAGGCTACATATTATAGTTTGGGAGTTTATCCTGGACAGACGGACAGACGTAGCCCTTTATGTACGAGGTCTGTTAGAAAACTATCCAACCTTTTTATTTTTTGCAAAAACTATATGGATTTGAATCACGTGTGATTGCATCAGCCAAGCTTGAACCTTCGTGCGCATGCGTGACTTTTTTCATGCCTGTCGGTTGCATCATTCGCCTGTGAGCACGCTTTGAGTGAGCAGTGGTCCAGCCCCCTCGTTGGATTTTTATTGTGAGGAAAATGTCTGAACGATTTGGAGCTTTGCTGCATCAAATTTTTCCAGAAACTGTTAGAGACAGCCAGGTGGAAAACATTCGGAAGATTCAGACGGCTTTCAGGGACGATTCTATGGGGATCACACAGATTAAGGAGTGTTACAACCGGTTTAAAGACGGCGCACAATGGCAGAGGGCGTGCCGCACTCCGAGCAGCGATTGACAGGCTGAAACGACCAGCTCATTTCCAAACTGAACGCTGTGTTGATCCGGGACGTCGTCTGACTACTACAGAAATGGCAGAAGAGGTGGACATATATATATATATATATATAAAACAGTAGTCTGCAAAGAAAGATGCCTGTAGACCTGACGTGTAGAGAATTTTGAAATGAAAAATGCAACAAGGACAACCCAGTACTGCTGCACACCTGAAGACATGTTTGTGAGAAGAATGGGACAAAACAAAGCCAATGCTTTATTGCTTGGTATCTGCAGTTTTAGGAGAAGGAATAGCAAAATTAAATGTAAATGTTTTTATGTCTATACTTTTTTTTGGGGGGGGGGGGGGGGGCAATGTGTTGCAGATTTGAAATGTAGGAATGAAATGAAACAAATGAAGTGGACAACAAAACATATTTTTTTTTGTGTGTTCATATGGTCCAGAATGAAACAAAATACAAAGTAAATTTCAGAAACACTGCTTTTTTTTTTCCCTACCACATTTAAAGGTGCCAAATCAACATGCAGATCCACCTCGGATCTGCTGTGGTGACCCTGAGTGAAGACAAGAGAGCAGCCGAAGGGACTTACTATACAATAGTTAGCACGGTTGATCGCTGTATAACAGCAACAACAGCATGGAATCTGTAGCAAGCATCCACAGAAAGCAGAAGGTCATTCATTACTTTACCCAGAGCTGGCCCCATGGCGCCATGACTCCCGATGGCTGACTGTAGTGGTTCAAAGAGATTCTTTTTCAATAGATGTGGCACAAATGTTTTTATACATCACTTTTTCAAGGAATTTAAATTCAAAGGACAATATCGAGGTCTGTAATTTCCCTGGAGTCACTGAGAATTACAAGGAAGTACAAAGAAGAAAAAAAAAACTTTTCCGGAACAACAAGGCAAATATGCTTTGATGAGATATTCTGAGTTAGTCTGCAATGTCATCACCATACAACTGTACAGTTACAAAGGTGTAACCATAAGAAATGTGGAGTACTACGAGGTCTGTTAGAAAAGTATCGGACCTTGTTATTTTTTTCAAAAACCATATGGATTTGAATCACGTGTGATTGCATCAGCCAAGCTTGAACCTTCTTGCGCATGCGTGAGTTTTTTCACGCCTGTCGGTTGCGTCATTCGCCTGTGAGCAGGCTTTGAGTGATCACTGGTCCACCCCTCTCGTCATTAAGGAAATGGCGGAATGATTTGGAGCTTTGCTGCATCAATTTTTTCCTGAAGCTGTGAGAGACCTCCAGGTGGACACCATTCAGAAAATTAATATGGCTTTCAGGGATGATTTTATGGGGATTACACAGATTAAGGAGTGCTCCAGCCGGTTTAAAGACCGCCCACAGCGTCTGAGAGCGCGGCGCACTCCGAGCGCCGATCGACAGGCATGAAAAAACTCACGCATGCGCACGAAGGTTCAAGCTTGGCTGATGCAATCACACGTGATTCAAATCCATATGGTTTTTGAAAAAAATAAAAAGGTCCGATACTTTTCTAACAGACCTCGTATAATCAAGGCTATGGACCACTGTTACTCAACACAGAGTTCTATTTTCTAAATGACATTTTCTTGCTTATTATTTAGC
Source organism: Thalassophryne amazonica (assembly GCF_902500255.1). NCBI lineage: Eukaryota > Metazoa > Chordata > Actinopteri > Batrachoidiformes > Batrachoididae > Thalassophryne > Thalassophryne amazonica. Next base: position 21,830,708 of record NC_047107.1, read on the forward strand.
ACTACTCAGTAACAGAAAGCAAGGAATTTTAACATGGCTGTTTTTGAAGTAATAACCAACAACCCCCCCCCCCCCCCCCCAAAAAAAAAGAAAAAGAACAATGGTCAAAAAATGGAATATCTGTCAAAAGCCAACCTACTTTAAAGGAGATATCAAACCCACTGGTCATTTGGACTAGCGATTGCACTATTGCCATAGCACCCAACCAATATTACGGCTCTTAAACCTACATTTTATTTTTATATTAAACACAAATTACAAATTTTTGAGAGAGAGTAGATTGGATTTTCAATTTCCAATCAATTTGATTGATTTTGTTTCCCCACCACCTCCAAAAATTCTGTTGCAGACCTGTAGGCGATGGATCAAAAACTGGTTTGAAGTTCAGATCTTTGATTATGGTTTCCTATGAATGAGCCAAGCAAGTGTTCATATTGATTTGCACATTAAATATATTAGTAATAAAACAACATCCTGCTACAAACTGATTGTAAAATCAATAGTAATTGGAACCAAAATATTACGAGTTCTTGGTCTGCAGTCTTATTGTCTCCGCAACTGACCAGTGAAATCCTGTGTGTTTGCACGATAAATGTGATAAATATTGATAAGAGTGTCAAATGAATGTATGGGTGTAATTCTGAGAGCCTAAATATAAATTGAATAAACCCTGGAAAGATGGTCTGTGATAGAAAAACAGGAGGTTAACAAACCAAACTGCTGCTGACCTTGATAAACTTGTAAAGTAACTGTTATTGATCCATAGAAAATGAGAAAAGTTGAAAGGGCCATACAGGACACTATCTTGGTCTGTAGCGCATAGTCACAAATGCAAAGTGCATGTACATTTAAGGAGTATTAGTTGACTCACTGATGTTTATATGGTGGGATATCTCAGCACAAACCAGAGTGCCCAGTGTAAAGGGCTTGGACTAAGACCCATCTCCCATTAGCCCCCACTATTGTCCATATTTCAAATATGAAGTTACTGGCCCTGATTGCTCACAGCCATTGACAGCAATTGACTGTGGCATTCTGCTTGCAGTGTTCCATCCGTGCTGCATCTCTGTTGTGTTCTGTGGCTCCATGTGAAGAATAGAGGGTGTGTTGGTGGTGTGCACAGCCAGTACATTCTGAGTGCCAGTCCCAAGCCCAGGCAAATGGGGACGGTAGAAGGAGTCAGGGTGTAACCTTAAAGTTTGTCAAATCTCAGCCACATGGGGTGTGCAGCCAGTGCACTCTGAGTGCCACTACCAAGCCCAGAAAAATGAGTAGAGTTGCGTCAGGAAGGACATCTGGCATTAAACAAGCCGACATAACCATGCAGAGTACAAACTGAATTTCCATACTGGGTCGGTCAAGGCCTTAGTTAACAACGACTACCACCGGTGGTGTTGCCCCACAGGGTGCCGATGGTAATTGGGCTACTGCTGGGTGAAGAAGAAAAGGAGGAAAACATGTCCAGAGACAGCAAGAAAAAGGAAAACTAGAAGCATGGAAGTGAGAGTCAGAACTTTGAATTTTGGCAGTATAACTGGGAAAGGGAGAGAGCTCTGACATGATGGATAGGAAAAAAGTAGACATACTGTTTGTGCAAAGATAGTAACGCCAGGAGCATAGGCAGTGGGTTTAAGTTATTATATTAGGCTGACATCGGGGTGAATGTGAGGTATAATTGTAAAGCGCTTTGAGCGTCTGATGCAGATGGAAAAGCGCTATATAAATGCAGTCCATATGGTGTGGATGCTAAGAGTATGCTAAGAGTGTGCTGGAGGTTAAGTGAGTGTCTGACAGAGTGATGAGTGTGAAGTTGGAAATTGAAAGGTGATGATGAATATCATCAGTGCATATGATGAATATCATCAGGGCATATGCCCCACAGGTAGGCTGTGAGAATAGTAAAGATGAAGTGAGGGCAGCTATAATGAGCAGGGTTTGAGCAACGGTGGCTGGTGCCGTGTGGCACTGCCCGGTACTGCAAATTTCCACCTGGCTCTCTGTTTCAAATTGGCTGCACCACCAAATGCAGATTTTCTGAAAAATGAATGGGAATGGTGCTGAAAATGTACCAACTTGATTGACTTTCAAGCTTATAGAGTAATAGTTTTGCTTTATTTTGCAATTTTAAACAAATAGTTAAAGAAATAAGAAGTATATTTCTCATTTTCTTTGTATCAAATCAGACACAAACAGCAGATAGAGAGAGAGAGAGGAGGAGTGAGGCTTCACTCATTTTCACATGAAAAGTTAATAGTTTTCATTGGAACTATTTACAAACTGTACAAACCATTTACTGGACTTTAACGCTACATGCTTGTTAAACTTAATCATAAATGATCATCTTCACTACACAGCCTCATTGAAACACAAAAGTGTGAAAACTGATTCAGAAAGTTTTTCTACCAGGTTTAATCTTCAAAAGAGCAGGCTTGAACAATAAAATAAATCCAGGTTCAGCTCTTGTTCAAGCTAGACAATTAAGGTTTATATTGTAAGAAAAAAAATGGAATTCCGCATAAAAATGATGAAAGAAAAACAAAACAAAAACAAAACTGTCAAGATGACAGAAAAACTGTGTATGCTTCACTGGATTAAAGGTACAGTGTGCCATTCTTGAAGAAAAGAGCAAATGCTATGTTTTTACAGCATATATTTGTTGTACGGCATATACAGTATTGTCACCACGATGATATATGCACATGTTCAAAGGCACGGCACATATTGTCTCAAGCGACAATATATACTGACAATCAAGGCACATATCGTCGCTGGTCAACAGAGCAAGAAGTAAAACTTGAAGTTTAACTATGAATTTCTTTTCTGTCTCACACACACTCACTCGCACTCATTACGTCCACCAAGAATGTAATAAAATCATCAGCATTTATTCATTTATTTAATATGGTGCTTAAATTCAGCCAGTGGTGTTGTATGATCTAAGGTCATGTTTTTTTTTTTTTGTGAGTGGCTCCTGGGGTGCTCGCAGTGCTCTCAGGAGGGCAAGGCAGCAAGGGAAGCCCCTGGAAGGCTGTGGGCAAATCCGTCGCCTGCTAACCCATGATACGGGCAGGCGGCGCACACAGGTCTAAAAAGTAGGCTTCCCATGGATGCGTACTGGGTTCGGTTCTGGCATTTTATCACTGTGAGCACATAAAAAGTGTCACTTTTATTTTTTATTTTCTTGCAAGCCGTCTTGACAGTCAATTTTACACTGTGACAGATTTGATTTAGCACTGGGATAGAGTATATTTAACTCTGTTTGGACTAGGACCAAATGTTATCCCAGCAGAGTAAATTTTACTCTGCAAAATTTACTGTGTAACTCCATATTGTAGTACTTGACCAAGTATTCCCTTGCCCATGTTGTTATAGCACATATTGATAAATAACGGTTCTTGAAGCAGTACCATCTGAGGGTCATGATCACAGGGGTTCAGCTTCGGCTTGTGCCCTTGTCCTTTCTTTGCTGAAACTCCTTGTCTTTTATTGAATCATTTAATAATATTATGTACTGCAGAGGGAAAATATGCAAATCCTTTCCAATAGTTCTGTCATGAAAAAATCCTGTCTTTGGATGGACTCTACTGAAAGTCCCAGTGACTGCAGGTAAAGTACTATTGACAGCTGGGAAAGATGTTGGGAACTTTTCATGAGCAGGTAAGACCAAAAGGCCAATTATGAGCTTGGGTAGTGTCTGAAATGGTATCTCTTGTGCTTGTCTCAGGTTCTTTCCCAGTAGATATGTCCCTTGTTGACTTAGTGGGGCTGGCAACACCCTTGTAACACATCAGGGCACCCCAAAGGTGTTGCAGGGCTGCTAATGTTGTTGGTGCAAGATTATACAAGCTTGCTCATGGTACAGGGAGTCCCAAACAGGAAGTGCCAAATTTTGAGTCCACAGTGAAAAAGATGTCAAATGTTGAACATGTCCTGGCATGGGTGGAGCTAGAGTGGAGGTCACGGCACCGCATGTCTGCTTGAAAAGAGCTGCATTTTGAAATCAGTGAGTCACATTGACTGCTAGGCTCCTCCTGTCCAGTAGTTGGTGCTGTGTACCTTAATAGAAGAAGAAAAATGTTTGCCTCAGATTTCAACTGAACATGTCATTTCAGCCATGGACTAATAATGACACCAAAGTTATATTGGTGAGTAAACAACCATTTTTTTATACCAGAAATGAGGTCCAAGTTCTTAAAAGCAGCATTCCTAGTTTAATTTGGGTTGTCTTATATATGTGTGTGTCTCCAGTGATTTCTAAATGAGCAGGCAGCTGTTGATTAAATAACCTCTTAATTTTGCTGTCTGAGTGACACCAGGATGATGCATTTCACACTTAAAAATACACATGCCACGGAGTGTTTCTCAACTGTACCCAAAAGTATTGGAACACTTGGCATTTCACACATTTTAATTTGTTTATGCTATTTCAAAAGCAAATAAATAAATCGAAAGTTATCTTCCTTAAACTCAAACTGAAATCAAATGTCTACAACTTGATATACAGTAAATTAATTAAAAATATAAAATACAGCTTCCTGATGAAGTGATGTAGAGGAGGATTTTCTTAAAAAGAACACCTGAACATTCAGGTACAATTTGCCAGAAAGTATAGTTGAGATGAAAGCCTAGATTTGATGTTTTGGTGAAAGAAACTTTTTGTATTTCTTCATAATTGATGTAAATAAAGTCCAAGACATATTCTGTGACTTGGAAATGTTCATGTTTCCATCGTCTGACTTGTCTGAAGAAAACTGGCAATAAAACTGATGATTATTTACAGATATTATCAAGTTTCAGAGATATGCTTTCTGATTGAGTTTGAGGAAGATACTTTTTAGAAATTTTTATTCTTTATTTTTTTCTATTTCTTGTATTTGAAATGGCATAAACACATTAAAATGTGTGAAACGCCAAGTGTTCAAATACATTTGGAGGGCACTGTATCTTAACCTTATGATGAGTGCAACATGAGTGTGGTATTAGTACTGTTTTGTTTAAGAATGTTTCATTTTCACTGTTACTGCACTTTGTGTGAAATCATAGTCATATCGTATATCATATTGATATGACAATACGAGGGCTGTCAATAAAGTATAGGTTCTTTTTATTTTTTTCAAAAACTATATGGATTTCATTCATGTGTTTTTACGTCAGACATGCTTGAACCCTCGTGCGCATGCGTGAGTTTTTCCACGCCTGTCGGTGACGTCATCCGCCTGTGAGCACTCCTTGTGGGAGGAGTCGTCCAGCCCCTCGTCGGAATTCCTTTGTCTGAGAAGTTGCTGAAAGACTGGCGCTTTGTTTGATCAAAATTTTTTCCAAACCTGTGAGGCACATCGAAGTGGACACGGTTCGAAAAATTAAGCTGGTTTTCGGTGAAAATTTTAACGGCTGATGAGAGATTTTGAGGTGATACTGTCGCTTTAAGGACTTCCCACAGAGCGGGACATTGCGCAGCGGTCCCAGGCGCCGTCGTCAGCCTGTTTCAAGCTGAAAACCTCCACATTTCAGGCTCTATTGATCCAGGACGTTGTGAGAGAACAGAGAAGTTTCAGAAGAAGTCGGTTTCAGCATTTTATCCGGATATTCCACTGTTAAAGGAGATTTTTTTTAATGAAAGACGTGCGGACGGGTCCGCGCGTCGGGACGCAGCCGGCGCGGTGCGGCGGCACAGGAAAAACACCTCCGTGTTGATAACCATTTGTAAAATCCAGGCGGCTTTTGATGGCTTTCAGTGGAGTGAGTATCTGAGAAAATGTTTAACTGTTGGGCATGTTCCAACTTGTCCTTAAGGCTTCCAACAGCGGTGTTTTTCCTGTGCCGGAGCATCGCGGTGGCTGCGAGCCGATGCTGCAATCCGTCCGCACGTCTTTCATTAAAAAAAATCTCCTTTAACAGTGGAATATCCAGATAAAATGCTGAAACCGACTTCTTCTGAAACTTCTCTGTTCTCTCGCAACGTCCTGGATCAATAGAGCCTGAAATGTGGAGGTTTTCAGCTTGAAACAGGCTGACGATGGCGCCTCGGAGTGCTGCGCGACGTCCCACTGCGTGGGAAGTCCTTAAAGCGACAGTATCACCTCAAAATCTCTCATCAGCCGTTAAAATTTTCACCGAAAACCAGCTTAATTTTTCGAACCGTGTCCACTTCGATGTGCCTCACAGGTTTAGAAAAAATTTTGATCAAACAAAGCGCCAGCCTCTCAGCAACTTCTCAGACAAAGGAATTCCGACGAGGGGCTGGACAACTCCTCCCACAAGGAGTGCTCACAGGCGAATGACGTCACCGACAGGCGTGGAAAAACTCAGGCATGCGACAAAATGTTGATTGTGATAATAAAGTATGTTGTTGTCATGTACAAAATTTGGCGAAATTCTATCCTAGGTCTTTTGGATCCTTTGGATCTATGAAGCTTAAATATGAAAAAGTACCGGTATCGATATCGGCGATACTGGGCCTGTATTTACTTGGTATTGGATCAATACCAAAATTCCCGGTGTCGCCCACCTCTAATGGTGAGATGCCGAAGAGCTTCACTCGCTCATGTCTGTGACATGTACATATTGAACTTGTCAATAACTTTCTCACACATTTTTTCACAAACTGGAGATCCCCGATTACAACTGTCTGTTGATAACCTGTTTGAGCTTTTTTAAAAAATGTATTTATTACCAAATAAGTAGTCCTAAATTGCTAATGTTTTTTTTTTTTTGAATGTGATACAGACCTGAAATGCAGTAATGGATGGATATTAACAAATTAAATAAAGCTGACAACACAAAACATGATCTTGGGTTCATTCGATCAACAATGAAATATAAGTCAAATAAATGTAAGAAACACTGTAGTTTTTTTTTTCTTTTTTTTTCCAATGTTATCCTAACCTTTTTGGATTTGGGGTTGCACAGTAGTGTTTCAGTTAAGAACCATTGCAGTACTTTTATGATTATTTCTATTTCTGTTTTCACTTAGTCTTTAGATCACATACGTACTTTAGATCCACGTTTTGCACACATACCAAAAGTATAGGAGGAGACACAAAATATAGAATCTAGCAGATGGTTTGACTGATTACCAAAGTAGTGGTTCACTTGTCCCAGTATATAAATTTGGCAACATCTGCTGCAAATTTCTGCTTTATTAAGGACCCAGCATTTGGTCACGTCTCTAGTCATGAGCACCACCAACAGAGAAACAATAGCCAATGGGATTTTACTGTGCCACATCTTTTTAGCAACCAGTGTGAATACCCTAGCCTGAAAACTAACCATCTATTATCATAAAAAAGCCTGCGCAATATCAGATGAACAGTTTTGATTGGCCAGGCCAATTTTCAGCCAGGTGGAAATTAACTTTCAGTGGGAGAGCGGCCAAACTAATATCCAAGACCAAATCAAACATGAGCGCTCACATTGGTCTGGTTCACGAGTGAGTCAGACTCACACACACACATCAATTCAAAGTGTTACCAGCCAAATTTGTAGCCTACTATGGGCAATGTTCAATACTCAATATTATTACAAAAGTAAATGTTATGGATATGATTTCAGACATCAGACATTATACATAAAGCATTTATTTTTATTTTTTTACCTTAGTGATTGTGTAACTGGGTTTATTAGAGGCACTCCTCTTCCAGTGTGGGATTGTGTCGAGCAGGAAAACAAAGCATGAGGAGTCCTTATTCTCTGCAGAGTGCCCTGGGGCCAAGGCGTGAGCCTGCTGCCATCCTGTAGGCTTTGAGTGCTTTATAACAGCATACACAAAGGACCAGCTTTCCACAGCCCACTCATTAACACGTGGGCAGCGGTGAAGGCAAAGCCAAAGAGGGGCCTTCCTCGGTCCTGCCACCACACCTGCTTCCACATTCACACAGCCAGGATGGCCTGACATGAAGGATGGCTTGTAGTCTGCTGAACTCCAGGGAAAGAAACTCTGCTCTCCTGTCGTGTTTGTTTGATAATTCAACAGTACTTGTGACAACAATCTGCAGCTCAGGACCATAAGAGGTGAAACTGAATTTTCCAGCTTTGACATCTTCATCAAGTCAGTAGGAAAACAATGGAATTTCAATATGTTCTCTTGTATTTGGTTCACGTTATAAAGCATAGACTTCTGATTGTGCCCACTTGCTTTTTGATGTGCTACTCTACAAATATAAAAAAAGTAAGTCCCTTTAGCTTCTGTCTTTTTCACTCAGGGTCACCACATGTTGATTTGGTATAGGTTTTACGTACACCAGACACCCTTCCTGATGCAACCTGAATTGTCAGGGGTGGTCCTGAACCAGGAACCTTCTGTCCAGGAACCTAACCGGATTGCCACTTGGTATCGTTTTCACTTCTCCAACTGAACAGAGAACAGAAAATACATACTCTCACTTTTACAGCCTCATTACTTGGTGTTTTTTTTCCTATATCACATTCTCTATCCCAGTGGTATTCAATTACAATTCAAAGAGGACCAGTTAAAGGAAAAATTTTCTTAGCAGTTTGGAACATCAGTGACATTCGTCCTACTGAGGGTTCAAATCCCGCAAAATCTCGCAAAATTTCAGAGAGGTTGCCACTCTACGAGATGTCAGAAACACTGAGAAATGCATTGGCACAGTCTGATAATGATCAAATTTAACCGCTGCACATGGACAACAGCATTAACATCGCAAGGTAAAACTTTTTGGATATTGTACCTAAAAGTATTGTGAATATATTAACTGGGTTTGTAGATGTTGTTATTGTGTTTGTTTCATGTAAACACACAAGAAGCTCTGGTTGTTACTTTGTTATTCTCAGTGGGAATTGCTGTGAGCTGCATGTTCATGTCATTCTGGGGGAAAGTGAAGTTTGCTCTTTGATGCCCTGCTTATTGTCCTTTACAGCACTGTTTGTCCTGTTTGTTCTAGAGTAATATATATATATATATATATATATATATATATATATATATATATATATAAGATGTCTGAAATTTGGTTTGTGTTTATTAAATTCCACCTAGGTTAAACGTAGCGCACACGGAATATTTTGAATATTTGTTTTACCAAGTTTTCAGGGTCTAATGCATGCAGTCTTTCATTAACATGATGAAAGGCATAAAAATTTACATTTTGGTAAATAAAATGTTCATTTGCAATTGTCATGTGTTTTCTCTATGTTGTTTAGACTGCAGTGACTCTCTGTTGTGCAAGGGATTATGGGATATCTCAAGAGTTCAGTTGCCTAGTACTGTAGTTGTACCAATGTCTGTATGTGGTCACAAAGTGATGGTCAAATAACATAAAGAAACTACAAATCAACAGTATTTCAACAATGTTTATTGTTGATTTTCACATTAAAATGAAGGGTTCTCTAATAAATCAAATCAAATCAAATCAATTTTATTTATATAGCACCAATTCACAACAAACAGTTGCCCCAAGGCACTTTATATTGCAAGGCAAAGCCATACAATAATTACGGAAAAACCCCAACGGTCAAAACGACCCCCTGTGAACAAGCACTTGGTGACAGTGGGAAGGAAAAACTCCCTTTTAACAGGAAGAAACCTCCAGCAGAACCAGGCTCAGGGAGGGGCAGTCTTCTGCTGGGACAGGTTGGGGCTGAGGGAGAGAACCAGGAAAAAGACATGCTGTGGAAGAGAGCAGAGTACAATCACTAATGATTAAATGCAGAGTGGTGCATACAGAGCAAAAAGAGAAAGAAACACACAGTGCATCATGGGAACCCCCCCAGCAGTCTAAGTCTATAGCAGCATAACTAAGGGATGGTTCAGGGTCACCTGATCCAGCCCTAACTATAAGCTTTAGCAAAAAGGAAAGTTTTAAGTCTTTCTAATTTTAGAGATATTGCGCAAATGCAAAAAAGCAGTCCTACATATTTGTTTAATATGCACACTGAATGACATATCCTGATCAAAAATGACTCCAAGATTTCTCACAGTATTACTAGAGGTCAGGGTAATGCCATCCAGAGTAAGGATCTGGTTAGACACCATATTTCTAAGATTTCTGGGGCCAAGTACAATAACTTCAGTTTTATCTGAGTTTAAAAGCAGGAAATTAGAGGTCATCCATGTCTTTATGTCTGTAAGACAATCCTGCAGTTTAGCTAATTGGTGTGTGTCCTCTGGCTTCATGGATAGATAAAGCTGGGTATCATCTGCATAACAATGAAAATTAAGCAATGCTGTCTAATAATACTGCCTAAGGGAAGCATGTATAAAGTGAATAAAATTGGTCCTAGCACAGAACCTTGTGGAACTCCATAATTAACATTAGTCTGTGAAGAAGATTCCCCATTTACATGAACAAATTGTAATCTATTAGATAAATATTGTTGTATGGCTGGGGGGGCCTGGCTGCCTTTTTGTTTCTGTCTTTTGTTTTTCCTTCCAGGTGGCTTGCATTTGGGACTGAGTGGCTGTGTTGCTGAGGTTATCAGGACCTCACCCTGATCACCTGCGGCTCGTCAGGACTCACAGCTGTGGTGCATCTATATGGATTGGAACATGGTGGCATTTAAGACTGGAGTATACAGTGTGTATTTGCCAGAGACTCGACCTTGTGACCAGACGGGTGAGATCGTCGTCTCGGGAGCCATCTCATCATCAGTGGATGCAGAGAACGTCCAGGGTTTGATGCACGGTCTGTGAAAGAGGAGGGGGTGAGGTCTCACGCTCGTCAGCACACTTCCTGAGGTACGTTAGATTTTGTGACTAACGTTTATACAGTCAGTAAATGTGGTGTCCCTCACACCTTATTATATTGAGCTGTACGTTAGTCATGTATCGGCTTCCACTGCAGTGGAGTTTTGTGAACTGGATGTTCCATGCCTGCAGGTTGGGAAGCTGATTAGTAATTAAGCCAGGAAGTGTTTGCTGTTTATGTACACCTTTGAGTGGTCTCTCTGTGTGTAGAGTGTGGACTCACATAATGGTTCCTTCTTTCACAGACTCGGTTTGTTGCGGCCACCTGGGGGTTGTTGGCGGGGTCCTTGGGTCCGAACGGCTTCTGGCTCCGGACCGTTAGCGCTGCTGGGAGCGCACCGTATCACCACCACGCCAGACCGCACACTCTTTTGTTGTTTTGTATCACATCACTGTTATGTATTAAATTCAGTTAGCCTTTGTACCGTGCTCTGCTTATTTCATACTGGGTCCTTCAAACGCTGGTCGGTTCTCCGAGCTGCGTCCGACACATAACAAATATGATTCAAACCACAGCAGCGCAGTGCCCTTAATACCTATAGCATGCTCTAATCTCTGTAATAAAATTTTATGGTCAACAGTATCAAGAGAGATGAGTCCACTGTCTGAGGCCATAAGAAGATCATTTGTAACCTTCACTAATGCTGTTTCTGTACTATGATGAATTCTAAACCCTGACTGAAACTCTTCAAATACACCATTCCTCTGCAGATGATCAGTTAGCTGTTTTACAACTACCCTTTCAAGAATTTTTGAGAGAAAAGGAAGGTTGGAGATTGGCCTATAATTAGCTAAGATAGCTGGGTCAAGTGATGGCTTTTTAAGTAATGGTTTAATTACTGCCACCTTAAAAGCCTGTGGTACATAGCCAACTAATAAAGATAGATTGATGATATTTAAGACCGAAGCATTAATTAATGGCAGGGCTTCCTTGAGCAGCCTGGTAGGAATGAGGTCTAATAGACATGTTGATGGTTTGGAGGAAGTAACTAATGAAAATAACTCAGACAGGACAATCGGAGAGAAAGAGTCTAACCAAATACCGGCATCACTGAAAGCAGCCAAAGAGAACGATATGTCTTTGAGATGGTTATGAGTAATTTTTTCTCTAATAGTTAAAATTTTATTAGCAAAGAAAGTCATGAAGTCATTACTAGTTAAACTTAAAGGAATACTCGGCTCAATAGAGCTCTGACTCTTTGTCAGCCTGGCTACAGTGCTGAAAAGAAACCTGGGGTTGTTCTTATTTTCTTCAATTAGTGATGAGTAGTAAGATGTCCTAGCTTTACAGAGGGCTTTTTTATAGAGCAACAAACTGTTTTTCCAGGCTAAGTGAAGATCTTCTAAATTAGTGAGATGCCATTTCCTCTCCAACTTACGGGTTATCTGCTTTAAGCTGCGAGTTTGTGAGTTATACCACGGAGTCAGGCACTTCTGATTTAAGGTTCTCTTTTTCAGAGGAGCTACAGCATCCAAAGTTGTCCTCAAAGAGGATATAAAACTATTGACGAGATAATCTATCTCACTCACAGAGTTTAGGTAGCTACTCTGCCCTGTGTTGGTATATGGCATTTGAGAACATAAAGAAGGAATCATATCCTTAAACCTAGTTACAGCGCTTTCTGAAAGACTTCTACTGTAATGAAACTTATTCCCCACTGCTGGGTAGTCCATCAGAGTAAATGTAAATTTTATTAAGAAATGATCAGACAGAAGGGGCGTTTCAGGGAATACTGTTAAGTCTTCAATTTCCATACCATAAGTCAGAACAAGATCTAAGGTATGATTAAAGTGGTGGGTGGACTCATTTACATTTTGAGCAAAGCCAATCGAGTCTAACAATAGATTAAATGCAGTGTTGAGGCTGTCATTCTCAGCATCTGTGTGGATGTTAAAATCGCCCACTATAATTATCTTATCTGAGCTAAGCACTAAGTCAGACAAAAGGTCCGAAAATTCACAGAGAAACTCACAGTAACGACCAGGTGGACGATAGATAACAACAAATAAAACTGTTTTTTGGGACTTCCAATTTGGATGGACAAGACTAAGAGTCAAGCTTTCAAATTAATTAAAGTTCTGTCTGGGTTTTTTGATTAATTAATAAGCTGGAGTGGAAGATTGCTGCTAATCCTCCGCCTCGGCCCGTGCTACGAGCGTTCTGACAGTTAGTGTGACTCGGGGGTGTTGACTCATTTAAACTAACATATTCATCCTGCTGTAACCAGGTTTATGTAAGGCAGAATAAATGAGTATGTTGATCAATTATTATATCATTTACTAACAGGGACTTAGAAGAGAGAGATCTAATGTTTAATAGACCACATTTAACTGTTTTAGTCTGTGGTGTAGTTGAAGGTGCTATATTATTTTTTTCTTTTTGAATTTTTATGCTTAAATAAATTTTTGCTGGTTATTGGTGGTCTGGGAGCAGGCACCGTCTCTACGGGGATGGGGTAATGAGGGGATGGCAGGGGGAGAGAAGCTGCAGAGAGGTGTGTAAGACTACAACTCTAACAATAATGTTCTTTTCTCATTTTAAATAAAATAGCCTTGTACTTGTCTTGCCTCTGAACACCTCCATGCCATGCTTTTTGACCTCAGCCTGTTTTTTGGACCAAGCCTCAGCCTCACGTCTGTCTGTACCTTTGCTTTGCTGGTGGACCTCCGTGTACCAAATCCCTGCATGTTTAATTAAACCTTTTCTTACACCAGTCTGCTTGTGAGAGTTTTGCATTTGTGTCCTGCTCTGTTTGTGCCACGCCTGACACCTTTGAACATACTCATGGCCCAGTAGCCATTATTCAATTAAAAATACAAAAAGGGATGCTCAGAAAGTGCAAAACCTGTGCACTGTATATGTCAGGACAGATTCATGGAAATTAATTATTTGTAATTCAGTGATACTACAATACTGTATATAGTTTTGTGTGGCCCTGAAATAGGATATTTGTACTACAACCCCAATTCCAATGAAGTTGGGACGTTGTGTAAAATGTAAATAAAAACAGAATACAATGATTTGCAAATCCTCTTCAACCTATATTCAATTGAATACACCACAGAGACAAGATATTTAATGTTCAAACTGATAAACTTTATTGTTTTGTGCAAATATTTGTTAATTTTGAAATGGATGCCTGCAACACGTTTCAAAAAAGCTGGGACAGTGGTATGTTTCCCACTGTGTTATATCACATTTCCTTCTAACAACACTCAATAAGGGTTTGGGAACTGAGGACACTAATTGTTGAAGCGTTGTAGGTGGAATTCTTTTGTTCTCTTTGTTCAACAGTCCGGGGTCTCCGTTGTCGTATTTTGCCCTTCATAATGCGCCACACATTTTCAATGGGCGACAGGTCTGGACTGCAGGCAGGCTAGTCTAGTACCCGCACTCGAAGCCACTCTGTTGTAACATGTGGAGAATGTGGCTTGGCATTCTCTTGCTGAAATAAGCAGGGACGTCCCTGAAAAAGACGCTGTTTGGATGGCAGCATGTGTTGCTCCAAAACCTGGATGTACCTTTCAGCACTGATGGTGCCATCACAGATGTGTAAGTTGCCCATGCCATGTGCACTAACACACCCCCATACCATCACAGATGCTGGCTTTTGAACTTTGCAGTTGTAACAATCTGGATGGTGTTTCTCCTCTTTTGTCCAGAGGACACGACGTCCGTGATTTCCAAAAACAAATTGAAATGTGGACTCATCAGTCCACAGCACACTTTTCCACTTTGCGTCTGTCCATTTCAAATGAGCTCGGGCCCAGAGAAGGCAGTGGTCTTTCTGGATGTTGTTGATGTATGGCTTTTACTTTGCATGGTACAGTTTTAACTTGCACTTGTAGATGTAGCGACAAACTATGTAAACTGACAATGTTTTTTCTGAAGTGTTCCTGAGCCCACACGGTAAGATCCTTTACGCAATGATGTCGGTTTTAGTGTTCGAAGGTCACAGGCATTCAGTGCTGGTTTTCAGCCTTACTGCTTATGTCTACAAAGTTCTCCAGATTCTCTAAATCTTCTGATTATATTATCGACTGCAGATGATGGAATCCCTAAATTCCTTGCAATTGAATGTTGAGAAGCATTGTTCTTAAATTGTTGGACTATTTTTTTTCACACACTTGTTCACAAAGTGGTGATCCTCACCCCATCTTTGCTTGTGAACAGCTGAGCTTTTTGGGGATACTCCGTTTATACCCTTTTTTGAAATGTGTTGCAGGTATCCATTTCAAAATGAGCAAATATTTGCACAAAAACAAAAAGTCTATCAGTTTGAACATTAAACATCTTGTCTTTGTGGTGTATTCAATTGAATATAGGTTGAACAGGGTTTCCAAATCTTTATGTATCTGTATGGTTTTTATGTATCCGCTATGAAGCCTCTATGTGCCTCTAAGTACCTCGCATGTGCCAGGTATCAGCCTCTAATGAACCACGACTGACCTGTCATTTGAGCCGTGACCAGTCTCGAATGGCTCGTGTTGCCACATATGATCCACGTCAGGCCACATATGATTCATGTAGCGCCATGTAATGCAACGTTGGTGCACGTTTAGGCATGGGTTTGGTCTTACCCTCCACCCCTCCCACACTTGGTCCCTTTAAAGTGTGAGTTTTCAGTTCACAGCATATATTCAAGCTGTTGTCACATTTTTTAAATGCAGTCTAAAAAAAGACCCTTCCTGCACAGTCCGGTCTGTGTGCGCATCCGTGTGTCAGACTGTGTTCCAGAGACATTAAATGTGCTTCTTCTCACTGGCTTTATTTCTTCCAGGGCTCACCGCAAAATCTGCAAAATTGCTCTTTTGCACGCTCGCATTCTGCATAAATGCTCGTCTTCATTGACACTGGTGGTCCAACTTTTAACTTTGTTTTCATCTGTTATTGTCTGCAAAATCACTCTTTTGCAAGGTGGCATTTTGTATAAATGCTCATCTTGAATGTGAGTCATTGCATCAGTGCGCACACACATCAGCTGATCCATTACAACAAGATGTTAAATCTATCATAAACATACTTTAACAGCTGGATATAAAGAAGGAATGAACATGCAACTGTTTTACCAAGCTATTACAATAAAAAACATTACAAATAATTAAATTTTAAGCTGTTCCAAATATGTGCATGAGACAGAGAGAGGAAAAAAGGGTGCAGATGAAACATCCTCATTTGTCCTAGTAGTACCTTGTACACAATCTGCCCCACACTGCTATTGCTAAATTTTGAACTTCTGGAAATTAGCACCACACTCAGAGATGAGCCTCATTAGTCAAATATTCGGCCTCTAAGAGCCTCTCAGAGCCACTATTCTCCCATTATTGTTGAATAACTGAATGAATGAATGGTTTTATTCAGCATGTAGAAATATACATAACAAAAACAAAAAAAATCTGTCATTTACAAAACAAAACAAGAGAAAAGCACAAAATTAAAACAAAACTCAAACAATTACCTAATTTAGTGCGGCCAAAAGGGTGTGGGCTGAAGCAGAAGCTTATTATGCCCACCCCTTACACCAGTTACTATATAGACATGAAATTTCACTCATAAGAACAAATACCAAATGTCTGAACACAGTGAAGCAAACAGTAATACAATGGACAAATAAACAGAATAAGCAGTGGTGGGCACAGTTCCGATAATCCGATAATTATCGTAGATAAAGTTTTCATTATCGGATTATCTTTTCAGATAACTTTGAAAACCATTATCGGACTAATTATCTTCCAATAAATTTTTGTCCGATAACTTTTAGATCATTAAACATGGTAAACAAAAGTGAACAGATGTGTAGTTCTATCCTCTGCAAACAGAGGAGAGCTGCTTCGAGGACAAACCGCTCTATCCTCTGCAGGCAAAGGAGAACTGGTCACCAAAAAAAAGAAAAACTCATTTTTTTTAACCCCATACTGATAAGTGGCCAATATCACCCACGTCATCCAGATTTTTCAAATTTTAACAAAACTTATTTCGGACAAGTTATTTAAATTAACGTCACTTCTGAAGTTTTATAAAATGAAAATATCAGATATATGTTTTAGTTTTAAAGTAATGCACTAATTTTTAAGGTTTTAGTGTGGGGCATGCTGTGTCCTGGTGCATTATGGGATAGGGTAATCTCAGTATGGTAATCTCAGTATGTTCACGATAGGAGAAATGCATTTCAGACACTGATTAATACAACAGCATTAAGCTCTAGTGCCTAAAACTCACGTGAATATATTCTGTTGTGAAAGTGTAGTGACACGGACCCACAACAGGGGGCGCAAATGAACGGTCAATAGATGAGCCAAAAATTAACAATTTAATGTTGTGAAGGAGCACAACGAACATACACACAATCTCAGAATAAGATTTCAGTCAATCCACAAAGGTGACGTGTGGGCAGGCTCGAGGATAGAAGACGTCTGTTCTGAGAAGAGCCGGAACCACACGATTTCCGCCGCCACCGAACCTGGTGAATACTGGAGCCGCCAAGTCCCGAATTCCCAGGTGATCACCGTCCCCGACTGTCGGATCTTGTACTGCTGGCGAAGAACAAAGACAGTCAAGTGTGGGTGTGTAACAATAACGGTTACACACCGTTATACCCAGTAACGGTGTTACTGGGTATAACGGTAACCCAGTAACAATAACGGTGGGAATGCCACCTCCACCTCTCACTCAATATGCTGATGTATTTACAGTGATCCCTCAGAGGAAAAGAGTGCCGTCCTGCACTCACTCAGCCTCCACAGGAAGAGGGACCGGTACTCCTGCAAACACTCACAATATACAGCTTATAAGTAAACACAAATGGCTGAGGATATTACCTCCATTGAAGTACGATATCTCGGCGATGAGATGGAGATGACGTCTGGGTTTTATGGAGTGGGATGATGAAGAATGAGTGACAGCTGTCAGGACATAATGAGTAACAGCTGTCACTCCCGGCTGTGTCCGTGGCGGCAGCGCCCTCTCGTGCCTGAAGCCCGCACTTCAGGCAGGGTGCCTCTGGTGGTGGGCCAGCAGTACCTCCTCTTCTGGCGGCCCACACAACAGGACCCCCCCTCAACGGGCGCCTCCTGGCGCCCGACCAGGTTTATTGGGGTGTCGGCGGTAGAAATCGGCCAGGAGGGCCGGATCCAGGATGAAGCTCCTCTTCACCCAGGAGCGTTCTTCGGGTCCATACCCCTCCCAGTCCACCAGATATTGGAACCCCCGGCCCATTCGACGGACATCCAGGAGCCGGCGCACTGTCCAAGCCGGCTCCCCGTCAATGATCCGGGCAGGAGGCGGCGCCGGACCGGGAGCACAGAGGGGTGAGGTGTGGTACGGTTTGATTCTGGACACATGAAAAACCGGGTGGATCCGCAGTGAAGCTGGGAGTCGGAGCTTCACTGCGGCAGGACTGAGGATTTTGAGGATCTTGAATGGTCCAATGTAACGGTCCTTCAACTTAGGGGAGTCCACTTGGAGGGGGATGTCCTTCGTGGACAGCCACACCTCCTGCCCGGGCTGGTAAGCAGGGGCCGGGGATCGCCGGCGGTCCGCATGGGTCTTCGCCCTCGTCCGGGCCTTCAACAAGGCAGAACGGGCGGAGCGCCACACCCGACGGCACTTCCGCAGGTGGGCCTGGACCGAGGGCACACCGACCTCTCCCTCCACCACGGGAAACAATGGGGGCTGATACCCCAAACACACCTCAAACGGGGAGAGGCCGGTGGCAGAGGACACCTGGCTGTTATGTGCATACTCGATCCAGGCCAGATGTTCACTCCAGGCCGTCGGGTGTGCGGACGTTACGCAGCGCAGGGCTTGCTCCAATTCCTGATTGGCCCGTTCTGCCTGTCCATTGGTCTGCGGGTGATACCCGGACGAGAGGCTCACAGTGGCCCCCAGTTCCCAGCAGAAGCTCCTCCAGACGTGTGAAGAGAACTGGGGACCACGATCAGAGACGATGTTGGTGGGTATCCCATGCAGACGGACGACGTGGTGGACCAGGAGGTCTGCTGTCTCCTGGGCTGTTGGGAGCTTCGGGAGGGCCACGAAGTGGGCTGCCTTGGAGAATCGGTCCACTATCGTGAAGATGGTGGTGTTGCCCTGGGACGGCGGGAGGCCCGTGACGAAATCCAGGCCGATATGGGACCAGGGGCGATGAGGCACAGGAAGTGGCTGGAGAAGCCCTTGGGACCTCTTGTGGTCTGCCTTGCCCCTGGCACAGGTGGTGCAGGCCTGGATGTACTCCCGGACGTCGGCCTCCATAGACGCCCACCAGAAGCACTGCCGGACAACTGCCATGGTCCTGTTCATGTCATTCTGGGGGAAAGTGAAGTTTGCTCTTTGATGCCCTGCTTATTGTCCTTTACAGCACTGTTTGTCCTGTTTGTTCTAGAGTAATATATATATATATATATATATATATATATATATATATATATATATATATATATATATATATATATATATATATATATATATATATATATAAGATGTCTGAAATTTGGTTTGTGTTTATTAAATTCCACCTAGGTTAAACGTAGCGCACACGGAATATTTTGAATATTTGTTTTACCAAGTTTTCAGGGTCCAGAAGCGCTGCCGGACAACTGCCACGGTCCTTCGCACCCCTGGATGACAGGAGAGCTTGGAACCGTGACAGAAGTCCAAGACTGCAGCTCTGGCCTCTGGTGGGACGTATAGACGATTCTTCGGACCGGTTCCGGGGTCCGGGCTCCATGCCAGGGCCTCCTGGACGGTCTTCTCCACGTCCCAGGTGAGGGTGGCCACGATAGTGGACTCCGGAATGATGGGCACCGGTGGATCCAACAGCACCGTTTTGACTTCGTCTTTGTGTACCCGGGACAAGGCATCCGATCTCTGGTTCTTGGTCCCGGGGCGATAGGTGATCCGGAAGTCAAAACGTCCGAAGAACAGTGACCAGCGGGCTTGCCTAGGGTTCAGCCGCTTGGCAGTCCAGATATACTCCAGGTTCCGATGGTCAGTGAAAACCGTGAACGGCACAGACGCTCCCTCCAACAGGTGTCTCCACTCCTCAAGAGCCTCTTTCACAGCAAGGAGTTCTCGATTGCCGACATCATAGTTCCGTTCAGCTGGGGTCAACCTGCGAGAAAAGTAGGCACATGGGTGAAGAACCTTATTGGTCTCTCCGCTCTGGGATAGCACAGCTCCTATCCCTGAGTCAGAGGCGTCCACTTCAACCACGAACTGGCAGCTAGGGTCGGGCTGCACCAAAACTGGCGCAGTAGAGAACCGTCGTTTCAACTCCTTGAACACGGCTTCGCACCGATCCGACCAGGTGAAGGGGACTTTTGGAGAGGTCAGGTCTGTCAGGGGGCTAACTACCTGACTGTAGCCCTTAATGAACCTCCTATAGAAATTAGCGAAGCCGAGGAACTGTTGCAGCTTCCTACGGCTTGTTGGTTGGGGCCAATCTCTCACCGCCGCAACCTTGGCTGGATCAGGGGCGACGAGTTAGAGGAGATGATAAACCCCAGGAAGGTTAAAGACGTGCGGTGAAACTCGCACTTCTCGCCCTTCACAAACAGTCGGTTCTCTAATAACCGCTGCAGGACCTGACGTACATGCTGGACATGGGTCTCAGGATCCGGAGAAAAGATGAGAATATCGTCCAGATATACGAAGACGAATCGGTGCAGGAAGTCCCGCAAGATGTCGTTAACCAAGGCTTGGAAAGTCGCGGGGGCGTTGGTGAGGCCGAACGGCATGACCAGGTACTCAAAGTGACCTAACGGGGTGTTAAATGCCGTCTTCCATTCATCTCCCTTCCGGATCCGAACCAGGTGATACGCATTTCTAAGATCCAGCTTAGTAAAGATTTTGGCTCCATGCAGGGGGGTGAACACGGAATCCAACAATGGCAACGGGTATCGGTTGCGAACCGTAATCTCATTCAGCCCCCTGTAATCAATGCATGGACGAAGTCCGCCATCTTTCTTGCCCACAAAAAAGAAACCTGCCCCCATCGGGGAGGTGGAGTTCCGGATCAGCCCGGCAGCTAATGAGTCTCGGATGTAGGTCTCCATTGATTCGCGCTCAGGTCGTGAGAGGTTGTACAGCCTGCTGGACGGGAAATCAGCGCCTGGAACCAAATCAATGGCACAATCGTACGGACGGTGCGGGGGAAGGGTGAGTGCCAGATCCTTGCTGAAGACGTCAGCAAGATCGTGGTACTCAACCGGCACTGCCGTCACATTGGGAGGGACTTTGACCTCCTCCTTAGCCTGTAAACCGGGAGGAACCGAGGATCCTAAACACACCCGATGGCAGGTTTCGCTCCACTGAACCACCACCCCAGACGGCCAATCAATCCGGGGATTGTGCTTCAACATCCATGGGAAGCCCAAAATCACGCGGGAGGTAGAAGGAGTTACAAAAAACTCAATCTCCTCCCGATGGTTGTGTCTTGTGTGTGATTAAAGGGAGGAGGGTGCCATCTAGTGCCCGCACCTGCAATGGCGAAGAAAGCGCCACCAGAGGGAGCCCTACCTCCCTTGCCCATCTGCTGTCTAGCAAATTCCCTTCTGACCCCGTGTCCACCAGTGCTGGGGTTTGAAGGGTTAAATCCCCGCTCAGGATTGTAACTGGGAGTCGTGTGGCAATCTGTGTGTGTCTCACGTGAATGTTTTGACCCCCCCTTAGCCCAGTCTCTGAGGGCAGTTGTTGTTGTGGCCGTTTGGGGCAGTTTTTCTGTGTGTGCTCCTTTGAGCTGCAGAGAAAACACTCCCCGTGGATCAGCCTCCTCATTTTGGCCCTGTGCGTTTCCCTAACAACGTCAGCAGGGGGAGCTATTGCCCCACAGAGCGCTGTGGCTGTGGAGCGTGGGGAGGGCGGCCCCTTTTCGGCGTTCCTCCAACCGATTGTCTAACCGTATAACGAGATCGATAAGCCCATCTAAATCCTGCGGTTCGTCCTTAGCTACCAGATGCTCCTTCAGGACCAACGACAGTCCGTTTATGAAGGCGGCGCGGAGCGCAACGTTATTCCAGCCAGACCTCGCAGCCGCGATGCGGAAGTCGACTGCATATTCGGCTGCACACCGGCGCCCCTGTCGCATTGACAGCAGCATTGTTGAAGCGGTCTCTCCTCTGTTAGGGTGATCAAACACTGTTCTGAACTCCCCCACAAACCCAGTGTATGCTGAATACCAACCATGAGTTCTGTTCCCAGAGCGCCGTAGCCCAGGCGCGTGCCTTACCCCGAAGCAGAGCAATCACATAAGCTATTTTACTAGCATCTGACGCGTACATGACGGGACGTTGTGCGAAGACGAGCGAACACTGCATGGGAAAGTCCGCGCACGTCTCCACACAACCTCCGTACGGCTCAGGAGGGCTTATGTATGCTTCAGGGGATGGTGGGAGGGGTTGTTGAACCACCACTGGAACGTTCATATCCTGCACAGGGTCGGCAGGAGGAGGAGCTGCAGCAGCGCCCTGAGCGTTCGCCGCCACCTGCGTGGAGAGAGCCTCCACCCTGCAGTTCAGGAGGATGTTTTGCTTGGTCATTTGATCCAACCGAGCCGTAAAGGCGGTGAGAATGTGCTGCAGCTCACCAATCACGCCTCCTGCAGACGCCTGCGCTCCCTGCTCTCCCATTGGTCGTTCAACAGCCGGGTGACGCCCCTCGGAGTCCATGACGCGGGCCGAGATATCCTGTTGTGAAAGTGTAGTGACACGGACCCACAACAGGGGGCGCAAATGAACGGTCAACAGATGAGCCAAAAATTAACAATTTAATGTTGTGAAGGAGCACAACGAACATACAGACAATCTCAGAATAAGATTTCAGTCAATCCACAAAGGTGACGTGTGGGCAGGCTCGAGGATAGAAGACGTCTGTTCTGAGAAGAGCCGGAACCACACGATTTCCGCCGCCACCGAACCTTGTGAATACTGGAGCCGCCAAGTCCTGAATTCCCAGGTGATCACCATCCCCGACTGTCGGATCTGGTACTGCTGGCGAAGAACAAAGACAGTCAAGTGTGGGTGTGTGTACACCCAGTAACAATAACGGTGGGAATGCCACCTCCACCTCTCACTCAATATGATGATGTATTTACAGTGATCCCTCAGAGGAAAAGAGTGCCGTCCTGCAATATCTTCTCTGGGTTTATAGACATTGTCATTGCATTTGTTTTATGTAAACATGGGAGAATCACAGGCTGTCTCGCCGTTATTTTCAATGGGAGCTGCTATGAGCTACAATCGCTTCCTGATCATGTCGTTCTGGGGGAAAGTGAAGTTTGCTCTTTAACGTCTTGATTATTGTTCTTTACAACACTGTTTGTTCTCTTTGTTCCAGACTAATATATATATATATAAGATGTCTGAGATTTGGTTTGCGTTTATTAAATTCCACGCAGATTAGACGTAGCAGACACGGATTATTTGGTATAATTGTTTTAGCAAGTTTTCAGGGTATCATGCAGCAGTCTCTTATTAACGTGATGAAAAGTATAAAATAAATACATTTTTGTAGTATAATATTTATTTACATTTGTCATGTGGATTCTCTATATGTTGTTTGACTGCAGCGACTCTCTGGCGCGCAAGGGATTATGGGATACGTCAATAGGATGAATGGCAGTGTTTTATTTATTTTGACACCGGTTATATCAGACGGTTATCAAATTACAACTTGGCTTTTTTTTTTTTAATGCCTTTTTTTACAAATAAAAAATGGCATATTTTACAAAAGCACATTTATCTGTAAACACCAGCACACAACACACCTCACATTAATGTGTTGGTTTACATAGAATGAATCATCCAATCAGTGTGAGCAGAGGCACAATTTACCCAGAATGCCATCTGTCTGTGTTTGTTACAAAACTTCAGAATTACTGCATTATTCAACATTAAAAGATATATGTTATATCTTACCTCTGCAACATCGCATGGCGATTGGGGACAGTGCCTCTGGATTGGCAGACCGGGGTGGTGGTCCCTCTATTTAAGAAGGGGGACCGGAGGGTGTATTCCAACTATAGGGGGATCACACTCCTCAGCCTCCCCGGTAAGGTCTATTCCTGAGTACTGGAGAGGAGAATTCAACCGATGGTTGAACCTCAGATTCAGGAGGAGCAGTGTGGTTTTCATCCTGGTTGCAGCAGACTGGACCAGCTCTACACGCTCCATCGGGTGCTCGAGGGTTCATGGGAGTTCGCCCAACCAGTCCACATGTGTTTTGTGGATCTGGAGAAGGCGTTTGACCGTGTCCCTCGGGGCACCCTGTGGGGGGTGCTTCGGGAGTACGGGGTCCGGGGTCCTTTACTAAGGGCTATCCGGTCCCTGTACGACCACAGCAGGAGCTTGGTTCGCATTGCCGGTAGTAAATCAAACCTGTTTCCAGTGCACGTTGGCCTCCGCCAGGGCTGCCCTTTGTCAGTGGTTCTGTTCATTATTTTTATGGACAGAATTTCTAGGCGCAGCCAGGGTGTAGAGGGGTCTGGTTTGGGAACCAAAGAATCTCGTCTCTTCTGTTTGTGGACGATGTGGTTCTGTTGGCTTCATCAAATCAGGACCTTCAGCGTGCACTGGGGCGGTTAGCAGCCAAGTGTGAAGCGTCCGGGATGAAAATCAGCACCTCCAAATCCGAGGCCATGGTTCTCAACCGGAAAAAGGTGCTTTGCCCTCTTCAAGTTGGTGGAGTGTCCTTGCCTCAAGTGGAGGAGTTTAAGTATCTCGGGGTCTTGTTCACGAGAGAGGGACGGATGGAGCGTGAGATCGATAGACGGATCGGTGCAGCATCTGCAGTGATGCGGTCGATGTATCGGACCATCGTGGTGAAGAGAGAGCTGAGTAGGGGGGCAAAGCTCTCGATTTACCGATCGATCTACGTTCTGATCCTCACCTATGGTAATGAGATTTGGCTCATGACCGAATGAATGAGATCGCGAGTACAAGCGGCCGAGATGAGTTTCCTCCACAGGGTGGCTGGGCGCTCCCTTAGAGATAGGGTGAGGAGCTCGGTCACTCGAAAGGAGCTCGGAGTCGAGCTGCTGCTCCTTCACATCAAAAGTAGTCAGTTGAGGTGGCTCGGGCATCTTTTCCGGATGCCCCCTGGATGCCTTGCTGGAGAGGTGTTCCGGGCACGTCCCATTGGGAGGAGGCCCCGGGGAAGACCCAGTACACGCTGGAGGGACTACATCTCTCGGCTGGCTTGGGAATGCCTTGGGGTTCCCCCGGAGGAGCTGGGGGAGGTGTGTGTGGATCGGGAGGTCTAGGCGGCTTTGCTTGAGCTGCTGCCCCCGCGACCTGACTCCGGATAAAGCGGAAGAAAATGGATGGATGGATGGATGGATGTTATATCTTAACTTTGCACAAATGACAGAATTGACATTAATGGAGTTATTCTATCAGTATTCATTTTATTTATACACCAAACCGTAACTGAGGAGGGCTTTATTTTCCAAGACCTCCGCCTGACAGCAGTGCTGTGTTTGGATCGAGAGTTGAGCTGTGCAGCTCCTCTCAGTTGCTTCTGTATTGGAAGCCATGCAGTAAACAAAAGCTTCCACCAGGGGGCAGGATGCTCAAAGACAGAAGTGCTGACTCATTGTTTGGGTCTGTTGTTGCTTTTGATGCTTCCAAAAGCAACTGTGCTGTTAAAACTCAAAATCAGCTTGTTAGTAGTTGTAAGTGTACCGGAGACAATACTGGAATTTATTGGTTATCTGTAAATTTTGATACATTTTTGGGGGGTTTATCGTGTTATCTTTATCAAAGATAACTTTTCAGCTATCTGATTATCTGTTATCTAAGTTAATTTTTTGGTTATCAGTGCCCACCACTGATCATTGGCAAACAAAATACAACTCACAGACTTAGAAACCAAACGTATATCATTAATATACAACAAAAACAATAAAGGCCAAAGGATTGATCCCTGGGGCACCCCACATGTAATCCTCAAAAAATCAGAAGTTATCCCTCTAATATGAACACACTGATACCTATTGCATAAATAATGAGCTATCCGATCAAAGGCCAATCCTCTAATACCATACATCTGTAATTTGTCCAATAATAAAGTATGATCAATGGCATCAAAAGCTTTCTGCAAAGAAAACCCCTACAGTGTATTGCTTCATCTCAATTGCATTTGTAACTTGTTCAACAAAATCAATTAAAGCCAATGAAGTAGTACAATTTTTTTCAAAAACCGTACTGCTGTTCACTGAGTATATGATGTTTGGTTATAAAATAATTAAACTGTGGATAACTAGATTCATACCAAAAACAACAAAAAACATGCTGTGTGGCTCATTATTTATCCTTCATTATTTGGTGGGACCAGCGTTTAAGTTTGAGTATATTATCAACAAATTCATAACCTCACTTACTCTGTTAATAATCCTTTAATGGCATGACCAAAATCTGGCAACTGTGACTATTTTATCACAATTCACGTTTATTGTCTTACATTTCATTTTCTTAAAAACTGTGTTGGATATAAAATACCGACTTACATTTAGAAGCCATCCATTCAAACAGCTTCTTCTTCTGGCACATTTTTTACCCACTTATATGTTGAGGCAATATGTTGCTCAAAGACCAACACTCATGATCAATCAGCAATCAAACCCATTGACCCTTAGCTTAAGGGACAAGCCACTACCACAGTCAAAACATAATTTCAAAATAAATCATTCATTATCTGTCCTACTAAATCTACTACACAAATTAACAGTGAAGAAAATCAAAGACATCACTTACTTTAGAAAATATGAAACCTGTTATTTACTCGGTGAATAATGTCAGCGGACACAAGCATCACTAGGACTGGACTAAAATCAGAGGATTGTCAGCTAAGAATGCAAGACGTCAAGTCAAAGTGAGTATGTGACATTTACTTACAGAGACAAGTCACTGTGTTATGTAAATAGCACACCTGTCTGCTCATTGACATGCCAGGCTTATGGAGAAATCTGCCTTTTACATGAAGAATTGTATAAGCATACCATTTGGTGCCATCTGTGAGATTATAGTAAGCCAACTGGAAGAAAAAAATGTGTTTGAGAGTGGAGGATGAATTTAATTTTCCAGTGATGTCCACAATGCTGTTATTCATTGAGTAACTGTGTCTGTCAGTAATTCACAGATCTTTAATTTTTAGTCTACAGTGGGCAACAGTGGCTCTGTGCAGCTCCAACTTTACTTCTTGTAGTTTACATTTCACACATAGTGTGAATTTGGTTGATTTGTGCATAAAAAGCGCATGAAGCAGGAATTGTTTTCAAAACATGCAAAATTGCAGCTGCCTGGTACACTTGTTGCTACAACTATCTGCACACACCAGTGGCTGAAAGACAGAGAGTGCGCTGTTCGAACCCATCGCACCCTCTCCCGACAGGTGTTGGCCAAATTCCAGGTGACAAGCGTGAACATCAAACTCCAATTGTTTGGCACTGAGAAAATGTGTGGCCATTCACACTATTATCACGCCAACAGTCAGCAGACAACCACTGTCGAGCTGGTAGTGAAATTTGTCTAAGTGACCCACGATTGTGAAGTTGCAGAGTGCACATGTGGCATGCAAGAGTGTCAGCTCCCCCCACGTGGGTTTCATGGACTTCCCCCTGCTCTCCCCCAACACATGTATATGTGTGGATCGCGCACCCCCACAGGCGAGGCATCTCTGTTCTGATCACAGAGTGACATCTTGGTCTGTGCGCTGACAGGACAGGTGGCGTGTCTGGCTGCCCACAGCTGTTGAGACATCTCCGGTTCTGGACATCACAGCAACAGTGTGTGCTTGTGCGGAAATACATAAAAACATGAAAATGGGACTGTTAGTTCATTTGGAGATGCAGCAGGTGATCTAAATGTCACATGTGACAGGACAGGCAACCCAACAGTGCAATAAATACACCACTTTCAGTCATGTATCAGCACAAATACGACATACCAAACGCCGTTTGGTCAGTTATCAGAGCGCTTTTTGCTTTTTTTAGAAAACACATTTATCTGTTTGTTGATTTTAGCCATTTCACATTCCTGTTACAAAACAGTGATTGTAGCGCAGTGGTAAAGTTTCCATCTGGTAATCAGAGTGTGCTGGTTTGAATCCTGTGGCATTTTTTTTTCACTTTATTTAACCAGGGTTATTTAAACGTGGGCTTCTGTAGTATTGCGTCCCCTTTTATGTATTATTTTATATCAACCCAGTGATTTTCACTAATTATACAGCTGGTTTTCATTTTATTTTCCTCCACATCAGCAGTGCGATGTGGTGCACCTCGTCCCATGGAACACAGTGTGAGCAGCTGCAGCAGCTCACACTGTGTTCCTGCACAAAAGACACCATCACATGCATGAACCATTGCACCGGTATTGTGCATGACTGCCCATCAGTGTGATATTTTGTGGTGCACTCATACAAGCTCTACCGCTGTGAGTTATCCTGAATTGTACGTATTCGCACTATGTGTGAAGGGGCCCTA